>NC_051156.1:214115050-214274478 GCF_013339745.2 Dermacentor silvarum | reverse complement strand
AAAGAATCGGAAGCCCTCCGCTACTGTAGTTTCGTTGGCGCAGCATTATAATCTGGAATGTTAAGCCCAAGCCGATCGATCAGTCAGTCAGTCAACCTGATATGAGGTTGACTGACATTATGTAGTGTCCTTAGAGCTAGCTGCACGATGCGCGTTGTTATCGGCACATGGTGCATGCCTTGTTATACACACTAAAATGTATTGCAGGTCGTATGGTATGGTTTCCTCCTCTCCTTTCCCCGTATATTCCCATCCCTTATCCCTGTGGTGAAGTAGCGACCTGAGACACGCTCCTCCGTGATTTAATGTGCCCCTCCGATGTGAGCACTGTGGAGTGTGTCTAAACTTCCCTTTCTCTCTCTGCTTGTGGGCGGCTTCCGGTGATATATATTTCGCGTCAGATTTAAGCCCAATGTGTGCAACCGATGGAGCCTGCGCACGTCAACTGCTTCGAAGTCTCTTCGCGGCGGCCACGATGCGCCCCCCAGATGCTCTTGACCCGCGCACAGATTGTGTGGCGGCTACGCGTTCTTCTTGACCGGCCTGACACACGCATGCGTTGGTCGTTCTTTTTTTTTTCTTTTTTTTTTTCTTCGGCGTCGTGATGGGCTCCGAACGAGGAAAGGGGACGAGAAATGAGCGCGACTAGGATGTCGTTGAAACCCGCGCGTTTCTTTCTTCGCTTGTGCCTGCCGGCGGCAAGACACCTGGTCGCGAGCGCGTCCCGACCCGTTATCTAACTGCGGGGCGTCGGCCGATGTGTATATATATACCTATACGCACACGCACGCCACCTACCGCGGACGCCGAACACTTTCGCCACCGCGTGCGCGAGTTGGAGAATGTGGCCTGCTTGCTGCCTTTGGTGTGGCCAGTCCAACCCTTTTCTTGGGAAAAGGAAGGAAGGGGGGGGGGGGGGGATGCCTATGCGTTCTTTCTTTTGCGTTCTGAATGACTGAAACCAGTTGCAGACGAATTTGATAGATTAGCCACAGATTCAGGGGAGGTTGGAGGAAGGGCTAGCCAACGCTCTCGGGAGTTTTAGTATGGGAGGGCCCAAAGTTAGGGTCCACGTATTGTTCGGCCACTCTTTGACTGAATGAAGCGGTTCACGGGACTTCGTGCTTGTGAAGTGTGCTAAGTGAAATCGAATCAACACTAACGGGGAGTGCAAGTCACGCCATGTGTAAAGTCCGTCGTGTCGTCGAGTCGTGTGTTGTTGACTTGAGACTAGAGCAGGCATAGAAAGTGCGACCACGTCTCTGATTGCTACTGGTGTAGAATGAGAAGGCTAAATCTGGCCACGAAGTAGAGCATAAAGCGCGTGCAACGGTTTCTGACATGTTATCGGATAGAGCAGCTGTGTGCACCCCATGTGAGGCGTCTGTCCTCTGCGAACAACAACAACCGCAGTCTGTCAACATCTGACAATGGTATCTGCTGTTGGCAAAAAAGACACAATCTGCTGTTTGCTGTTGACGCTATCTGTTTTGGGAAGATCTAAACTATCCAAAGACATTGACGATAGGGAGGGCACACTTCAGTTCACGGTGACCGGTCAGTGAAGCATTCCTGTATCAGGTTCGATGGCTAAGATTGCTTGGTTTGTCGCCTTGAGATATGTTTACTGTGGAATCTGAGCACAGTTTGCAAGGGGCTACACTTTGCAAGCAGCGTGTTGTGGTGTACTTCTGCGTGTGGTTCTGGTTTTCGCGTTCATCATGCCCAGGTCGCAAGAGTGCCCTGTTTCTTATATGTCGTATAGCCACAAAGTAAGCTTCTTTTTTTTTTTTAGTTCATTATATTGCGTACTACAGGCGACGGATTACGCTCGGAAATGTTAATCGCATACGCTCGTTAATTAATGTGGTAGTAATGAGTGGATGGCCAAATCACCGTCTATGTGAGTCTCTCTCTCTCTCTCTCTCTCTCTCTCTCTCTCTCTCTCTCTCACTCACAGGGAACTCGAGTGTGTGTGCTGAACCCGGTCTTTCCGTTATACACCGACCGTCGTTTGTTTGTAAGGCCAGCTCATCATCCTCGGTATTTCACCCTATAATTACTGCGAAGAAAAGCAAAACATTGCGCCACCACTGGGATTCTAACTCGTGCTTTGCGGCAGCAGTATGCAGTTGAAAGCTGGGGATGCATTAACCACCGATTTACCGCACTACATTGGCGCTTGGTAATTTTGGCGAAGTCTCGCGCTCCAAACACCGACTCTTCGGAGTGGTGTCTGTACAAGCATTTCGGAAGCCGTGACAGGCAGTGATTGCTGCATAGGCGTTGTCTGCATCGCATAGAAGTTGCTGAGAAGATGGTGATGTCCGCTGTGAGAGCCTGCTGCTGTCACAGCGAGTTCAGAGCCAGAGAAATTACTGGTCTTCCGTTTTTTTGCGTGC
Source organism: Dermacentor silvarum (assembly GCF_013339745.2). Classification (NCBI taxonomy): domain Eukaryota; kingdom Metazoa; phylum Arthropoda; class Arachnida; order Ixodida; family Ixodidae; genus Dermacentor; species Dermacentor silvarum. The sequence continues at coordinate 214,272,076 of NC_051156.1, read as the reverse complement.
GTGCGTGTGTGTAATTTTGGGTTACTCCTGTGACAATTTTGCGTTTTTTGACGACTTGCGGGGTGAAAGCTGGCGCCTCACGCCTTCGCTGTGTTTCGACGTCGCTTCTTAAGCCGCATTCTCCATCGATCACTCTTGGTAATATCTCTCTAACTGAGCGTTGATTGGCTGAGGCAGCTGGGAGCATGGTGCGATGAGGGGAATGGCGCGTCTCCCAACGACCTTTATTTTTCTCGAGCGTGTTGATAAAAAAGATAGCCGTGGATTCAGCGAGGCGCTTTACGATGGACGTTGCATCACGGGGGAGTGAAACTCTCACGAAAGTGATAGATCGAGATTGGCGCCTCAGTTCCCACGGTGATCCTTCACCTCCACTTTCGCTCGAGGCTGCACTTTTCACACTCGAGTCGTGAGAGCAGGTGTGGAGGAGCGGTTGGGTGGCTTGTCGACTTGAACCCGAGTGCGTGCGTTTAAAAGAGAGCGCCAAATACGTGTGTTGAAGAAAGAAGATTGCACTGTTTCCCTTTGAACATGTTCCCCCCACTAATTGGCCCGACTTCAAACCGTTTGCAATTTCAAACGAATGCTCATAGATATTGTGTCTACAGTCGGCGTGAAAAGTTTACGGACAACAAGGCTTTAGAGAACATTGAACTGAATTATGGGGTTTTATGTGCCAAAACCACGATTTGATTATGAGGCATGCCGTAGTGGGGGGCTCCGGAATAATTTTGACCATCAGGGGATCTTTAACGTGCCCCCAATACACGGGCGTTATTGCATTTCGCCCCTATCGAAATGGCGCCGCCGCGTCCGGGATTTGATCCCGCGGGCCGCGACCACGTGCTTAGCAGCGCAACACCATAGCCCCTAAGCCACCGCGGCGTGTTAGAAAACATTGAATTAGTAAGGAAATTGCGACCGCAGCCAGTAAAAACCATACAACACTACGTTGTTCCCATATCTGGCTATAGGAGGAGGAGGAGAAAGGAAAGGCAGGGAGTTCAACCAGACGCACGTCCGGTTTGCTACCCTACACGGAGGAAGGGGTTTAAAGGGATCGGCCTGGACAGCCGAATGTGCGTGCCCGGGTTGAGGAAACATTCAGCTATTTCTCGGATTCCACGGTCCTCAAGCTTTCTGGCGCTCACTGTATACGCGTAGCAGTGATGAGTGTTTCGATAATTCGGGCACGACGGCTGGGATTCTTGCTTTCCACGTTCGGTCGTCACCAGATCGCGGTCGGCGTGCCGCCGAAATCGCGAAGCGCGGGTCCACGTCCTCTGCGCCTGTGCCGTATACGCTGTTTAGTGCGTGACGAGGTCTGGTACTGACTGATTCGCAAGATTGCGTTTCTTGTTCGTGCGCCTGTGTATCGTCGTCATCTCTCTCTGACGTGCGCGGCGGAAGCGCGGCCGTGCGGGGAGAGTGGTGGTTGTGCGTCTGCGGGGTGTGCGCCACGTGTCCCGTCCCGGCTGGCCGAGCGCGCCGTGCGTGACGCGGGTGCCTAATGAGCGCGGCGGCCTCTCTGGGCGTCGCAGCACCCCGGCGAGAGCGTCGTCGGCTGGCGTGTGGCTCCCGTACTTTCCGCGAACCTTCTCTTCGCTGGCTTCGTTCGTTCGCTGCGCTCGCTGTTGTCTCGCTCGGCGAGTAGTGAGTGGATGGTGCCGCATGTTTTTTTGCGTCGTATCTCCGGCAGCCGTGTGCTCCTCTTTCCTCCACGCCGCGTTGTCGCAACGGCTGCTGCGTTGCCGCTGCGGAGTACGAAGTCGCGAGTTCGATTGCTTTGCTGGGCGAAGGGCTTTTGTCGTCGCGGCCCTTCTCCGCTATGTAGGCTGTGTTGTCTCGGCGACTGCGACGTGCCGCTTCTGAGCAGAAGGTCGCGAATTCGATTGTCTAGATCAACGAGTGAGTGGTGTACCGTGTGTTTTAAGCGCCGTCTGGGGGCAACTATATACCTGCCGTGGATGCCTCAGCGGGTTATGACGCGCCGCTGCTGAGCGCGGTTTCGATTCCCGGCCTGGGCGATCGAATACGCGATAGCAGGCATGCGTGGATAGATTTTGGTGCGCCTTAAGAGCGCCCGGTAAACTAGATTTAAATTATAGCTCATTCACCACTGGCGTCTGTCTATACCGTAGAACACGCCACGAACACTTATTTTGTCCATTCTTAAGAGGTGTAGTTACTTTTAGTGTTCTGTGAACAGTCGGATCGCAGAATTTGTGGGCAGGTTATATAGACTGATCACCGCGATATATAGAGGGAATTCGCATTAAGGAATCCACGTCAAAAGGCTTAATTAAAGAATAAAATAAAAGACAGCGCGATCAATTGGAGCTGTAGGGCGAAGTTTAGAGAAATCCATGTAGCCTCCGCCAATCACGTGCTGCGGGATCCTACCACCAGGTATCCCTCTAAGTATTCATTGTGTGAAACTACGCAAGGATCGTTTGATTCCTGGAATTCGAGGACCTGCGATCAGATACCGGCGTCCTCCTCCGTTTTCTTCCCGCTCACGTCCGCATGCGTATGCGCACGGACAACGTCAAGACGTGTGTCTCCGAACTTGCATGTGCCCCAGTGGGCGTACACCACGCGCTCTCCGAGCGCGGAGGACAATGTTATCGCGGCGGGGTGACGTGTCTATCGCGCTGGCGCTGCTTTGGCATCACGTTCTGTGGCGAAATATCAATCGCTCTTCCGAGAAGGCGTCGACGCTTTATCGGGGGCTCATGTCGTGGTCCGACGCGTCCGGGACTCTTTGAAGAGCCTGGTGGACTCCAATAGAGATAGCGCGGCGAGTCCGTCGCGGCACCGGCGATAACGCGTCTCGTCTCGGGAATGTGTCCGCACGCCTCTGTGAGGAGGCCAGAGGTCGCCCCGTGTCTCGCACGATATGCACGAGTGTGAGAACAGTTTATGTTCGCCAGTCTGCGACTCCTATGCGTGGCATGTTCAGTATATTATTCTAAGGGCCGCACGACTTCAGTGAGTGCACGAACACGCATGTCAATTTAGGGTTCCGTGTATCCTCAGTGCAGTACAATTGGGAAGAAATCCAAGGGACCTCAAAGAGCTTTTCGCGGCAGAAGTGAGAGTTCTTCAAGCGAAGTGTGTACATGTAGAGAGGGCATCGCGCCGGCGTTGCGTCACGCTGTCCGCACTGTCACGTGGTTTTCAGGCCAAGGAGATTATCGGCTAAGTAACATTGAGATGGTACAGTTGCTGAATGCTTCGGAGTATCGCGCGTTTCAGAAATTCTGCGGTTTCGTGCAGCAGCTTGCTATCGGCGCGTTCAATTCGTTGTGTTAGGTCATAACCGTGGTGTTCTCAGTGTACCTTACCGAGTGATAGTTTATTGCACCTTACTAAACTGCCTCTCGTGTCTGACGGTAGTAGCATCTTGCCTTCTCGTCTCGTAGCGAAGTGGCAACGCTATAGGACAAACGCGCAATTTCGCATTTGAGAGACGTTTTTACAGCGTCTGCGAGAGTATAAACATGGCTTCAAACAACGTGCTGCTATCAACTGTCTAAAAGTGAAGTTGCAAGTTTCGCTGCGTGAGTCACCGTTGCTAAGCGACACTTTATACGGCAGACGCGCTGTGGAGTTAGTTCAGTGCCGTGGTATTGTATGGGAACCGGCCAGCACAAAAACAACACACGGTTAAAAAAGATTGTTTTCGAAATCACACAGAACGAGTGCACCCAGTGTACGTGCGAGCTTTGCGAGTGGATCCGTTTCGTTCTACGCCCATCTAAATAATTAAGTTCGCCTCGTTATACGCAACGCGCTCGTGCAAGCCACGGGCGGCGTCCCCTCTCCCATTGCGACCGCTGGCTGTCGATCCTCTCGCACGCCTTGCAGCTGCCACGCGGTGCTTCTGTGTACGCCGCACGTCCCGAGTTTTACACGTGCATGCACACCATCGTTGGCCGTTATTCGGGGGCTCTCCCTGTATCACCCACTTACCCTTACCGCAGTGAGGAGTAGCAGGCTAGAGACACGCTCTCCTGGCCGACCTCTCCTCCTTTCTCGTCATTAAAACCTCCTCCTCTTTTCTGAGTGCTTGATTTGTCCGTTTGGCAGTGCCTGGCGTTCGTCCACGAAAACACCCGGGCAAGGAAAACAAATAAAAGAATAAATTTTATTACCTAAAGGATGGCACTTACTACAAAAAAGATAGGAACGGAAAAAGGCTTTGAGGGAGGGGTATTTTTCTTAGTCACCCTATGCGGATTTAGCTTCCATGGCGAATGGAACTCTCGTTTATCGGTTGCAGTGGCAATCGAACCCACGATACAGCGCGGCGATAGAGTGTGTATACTTCGAACGGTGTACTCCGGCACGCGCTCGCCGCTACAAACTCACGCACGTGCGTCGATGAGAAAAAACGTCGCGTGATGCGCTGCGCTGTCTTTGGCGTATACGCTAGCCCAGTGTGCGTACGTTGTGCATCGCCTCTGTTTTCTTCGTAACAACCCTGTCGGCGCGCGAAGCGTCGTGGTCGCTCGTGCGTGCAGTGGTCGTCGGCGCGCCTCGGTGAGCAGACTTGCGCTTGTAACACCGCTCTATCTCACAGAGCGCAAGGCCGACCGCATCCTCGTCGCACGCACTTCGAGACAGCGCATGCGCAGATGGAGCTGTTGCACGCTGACGAACCCGGATGCACTTACGATACTCGCCCTTTTCTGTACGTGTCTAGGAAGAAAAAAAAAAAAAAACCGACCGTGCGATTGTTTGTTCCACTGTATCGCCTTTCCCCGCAATCATGTCGCATTGAACGAATGGAGCTGGCAGCCGTACTTTTGATGTTAAGCGGTTTCCACTCCACGGTCGGTTCAACGGAGAGAGCAAGAGCGAATGTCTTGGAAGGGGCCCGTTGCTTCGCCGCGGTCGCTGTTATTATTAGCTCGCTATTCAAACGTGTATATTAGGTTAGCGCCAGCTGCAGCGTCTCGAGAACGGCAGCGCTCGAAACGCTCACAACGAAGAGAGAAGGTATGCGAACAAGGGGCTTCTTGCTTCTCCTTTCGTCCCGTGTGCTTCAAGCGCTGCCGTTTTCAAGATGCAGTACCAACTATATAGCCCGCCAGGCTATATCCCAGAACGCAGTAGTTGTACGGCTAGATTAAGAGGGAGCGTGGACTACTACTAAGTTGCTGGTCTCGTTACGTGGCCAGAGTAGCCAGAGCGGCTAATGCACACACGCCACGCCCCAAAATGTGTCGCGGCTCTGCTTTGGGCAGTGCTGTCCGCAACTGGGCGTCCAGGGGAGAACGAGCAGGACGACGTCTGAGTGGATTACGTGGTCGCCGCCCAGTGGACTGCCAGAATTACTACTATACCGCACGCGGACGTGCCATTGCCTCGAGTACCGGGGAGGGAGCGGAAAGGGTGGCGCAAGCCCTGCACCACGGCGCGCGGCCCGTCCGTCGCTCGCCAGCCGAGGAGGCTGTGTCACGTCGGCGCTTCCCTCCTGTCCGGCGGCCGTGTTAATTGCCGGACGTTATTAACGAGCGCTCGTGGCTGGCTGCCGCGTGCCTTACTACTTGCTCGTTGCCTCGGTAATGTCGCGCGCGCAGGAGCAGAAAATGGCGGCGGCAGGCAGCGGCCCTCCATGATCGATGTGCGCGTAATGGAAGCCAAGTGCTCGTCGTCGTTGTGCGCAAGCCCCCCCCCCCCCCCCCCCCCCCCTTTTCACGTTGCATGCTAATAACGCGAATGTGGGGCCCTGCTCGCTCGTGCGGCAGTTTTTGTGCCAGATGAGCGCTGGCGCCGTCGTGGTGACCCTCGACCCCATCGCGACGCCATAGACTTAATTGCGTGGCTCGGTGGCGGCGTGTTCGCACGTTGGCCGGCACTCTGCCATGCCGCGGTGGTGGTGTTCAGCGAGAAAAACGTCGTTTTGTGGAGGCTGCCACTCGCTGGCATGGGGTGTGGTAACTGTATACCTCGTCGCGTATCGCGAAGCTCGCTTCTTTATCTCCAGAAGTGACACCGCATATTTCCCGTTGTTCCTTCGATAAGCTTACAGGGGCAAATCCTTCGTTTCTCAAACGTGTGATGTCCGTGCGTCTGTCTTGAGTCCCGAACGTGTGGGTGGGACCGTGCTTTTGCCCTAGCGCACCGTAATTCAGTGGCAGGCAACGCGGACGTGACCCGACGCGTCCGGCGCCTCGTCCCAAGGGAGGTAAGACCGTAATCGTGCAGGGGATTTGGCCTCGCTGAAATTGCGACGCGAGGAGATGGTGGGGGCGACAAGTAGCCTATACGGCAAGCTCTTTTCTGCTCTCTAAGAGTGTTTCTGTTGCTGCTTTCATACGCCCAACGCAGCGGGACCAGTGTCGCTGGATTGCGCGTCTCAAAGTCCAACGTCGTAGCTCTGTTGCTCGCTGGGACGCCTTCGCCGGCCTTATCTCTGGCGCGTGCCCGCCTTCCTCTAAGGCCTTCCTGCGCCGTTAGTCTTATCGTTGCAAGCACGCCGATTCCCGAGGAGGCTGCTGCTTCTCGGCGAGCGCGGAACATCCTACAGCGTCGCCATTGCCACGAGGCAGGCAGTGCAGATTATACAACCCAGAGCCGCGCGACTCTTGCCTGGTGGCCCGCTACACCAAGCAGCTAGCAGCAAATGCTGCAAGAATTTGCATCACGACCATATGCGGGGAGACCTGTGGGTAGGTGGGGCTTCACTAGAAGTGGAAACTGTGCGATTTAGTATATGTTGTCCATAGTTAAAGAAGAAGAAGAAAACAGCGCGAACAGCAGAAGACAGAGAAAGAGAAACCAACAGCCCTCGTCCTGTCTTTCCCTTGTCTTCTGGGCAGCCTTCAGTCTATACCCGTAGGCTCTGCACCTCTTGGCAGCTTTAGATTGGATGCGAGCGCAACACGGCTTCTTACGGCAGGATCTAGCACGGCGAGCCTTTCTTTCATCAACCAGGGACGTGCGCCAACAGTAGCGTTAGAGCTCGAGTTCGCTCCTCTCTCGGCCAGTTTTGCTTCTTTCGGACTCCACGGGGCGGCCGTTTCTCTCTCTCTTTCTTGTCGCTTTAACATTTCGCGAAGCTCTCAAGTTTAGTCCGTAAACACACAAAGCAGCAAGCACTCTCCGGCGCCAAAGACGACAAAAGCGGCGCAGGCCAAGCTCGGTTGCAGAAGCAGGGAGGAGTGGTTATACGTGCTTCGGCTGGCTGCGTGTGGTACGACAAACAGCGCGTGGGCGGCGGCCGCGCCGCTGCCGTTTGCCAGCGAGAACCGGGGCGCGCAGGCTGCAGGTGCGGTAAAGCCTTTTGTCTCTGGCCGCCAGAGCGGTGCCTGCAGCGGCGGCGATTAGCCGTAATCCCCGGGGCCTTGCGCACAACAGCGCTGCGGGCCGTTCCGTGCCGTTTCTCTACTTTTTTTTTCCTCGCCTGTGCAGAGGACGAAGAGGACACTCTTGCGCTGCCGGCGGCTCGCTCTAGGTCTTCTGATCTTTGTTTTGCCCCGCTCCCCTTCCTCCCCCCCCTCGTCCGTCCCCGTTCTCGGTTTCGTGAATAAAAAAGGCAGGCGCACGCGCCCTTTCGTTTGTATTACGCCGGACGAATGGTCTGTCCTCCCCACGGGCACGCGCTTTCTTTTACATTCCGCGCGCCCATTTCTTGTTTCGCTTTGCTGTCCCTATCTCCCATTCATCCTGCGTTTCGGGAGCCCTTTCCCCCTTCGCTTCACCGCGCGAGTGCTTCATCCCCCGGCTTGCGTAATGGCGGTGTACATTGGAAGAGGATCTCCTCCGAGCCTGGGCGGAAAGCGAGGCTTCGCAGGAAGACGAGGGGAGGCGCGAGGATCAAGGGGAGGTGGAGGGGGGCTTCTATTCTTCGCGCTCGGACGCGGCTGTCGTAACACACGAGCGCCCGGCGGGATGCATTTTTACCTCTTTCCCCATATCCCTCCTTCCCTTTTCGTTCCCTAGCCGCGTCCTGTCGGGTTCCCATTTCGCCAAAAGCTCATCGTCCGTCCGTCGCTCGGAGGGGAACACTCCCCTCCTTCCCCGCCACCCTTCCAAAGCGCGCACACCACCGGAAGGATTGACGTCGACGTGAGAGCGGGATCGGTGGGGGAAAGGGGTTGATATGGGAATACACGGCCCCGGCTCTTCCGAAGCAAAGCGGCTTCGACGACGAGCGGGCCTCGGTTGCCGCGGCAACCGTTGCCAGGCGGCGCGCAGGCGCGCCGCTGGCTTGGCCCCCTGATGGGCTGCTCTGCGCTGCCATTGGTCGCCGTCGGGCGGGGATTGTTCGTTTGTTGTTTCCCCATTCGCCGGTTTTTGTGTCCACGTGCACGTGCGCGCCGCCGTCGACGCCGCCGGCGGGATCGCGAGAAAATGGAGCCGGAGACGGATGGTGAAGGGAATGGGACTTTGGGTCCCCACCGTGTCCGTTTCTCGCTGTTGCACGCAGGCTGGCCCAGAATCGGAGATGCGTGCAGCGCGGCGGACGCCTCAGCTGAAGTCAGCGCGCCGTCCGTGTGATAACATTCCTTGTAGAGTTCGAACGCCTCTGTCGTGGCTTCGTCTCATCGGGATGTGAAAACTTTCCTGCATCTAGAAGTTACATATACAACCTCTCGGGCGATGTGACCGGCACCAACGCGACTCGCGTGGGACTACCGTACATTGTTTATATATATGTGGCGGTGTTTGGGAATTAAGTACACCTGCATCGGGCGTTGGTCTTCGGTCGTGCTGCACACAATTCACTCGCGTTCTCATCTTCAGATACGCGGCGTGTTCGAAATGGATTGCCAGAAGGTATCAGCGGCAAGGGGGAGGGGGGTGGGTGATGCCGTGTGCTGAGCCTGATGGGGCTGGCGCGTTTGTGGCATCGACGTCAGCCGCCTAGCTGGGCAATCGTTTCGTGAACACCGCTGGCGCGGGCTTCGCTCGGACTCGGGCTACATGTTCGGTGTTAGTCGTTCGCTTCTACGCGGCTTACATTGCCTTTACCTAATCTTAGTATGAGCTGGGAAGTCTTATTGCGGGCCGGTCGTCGCGTTTGGGAGCTCGAGAAAATGTGCGCCTCCGCGCCAGTCGCTTTTGCGGTGCCTTCCTTAATGTGGACGCAAGAAGTTTGACACCTCACAAGAAATAAGCCACGCGTTTTTGTACATCCTGTAAAAGTTTGGTATAAGTATAGCAGGGAGGCTGCAACGTTCTCAATTTGTTCCCGGGAAAAGCGTCGTTGAAAATCTCTTTCTCAGCGCGGTTAACGACTCCTCGTTCTGCGTCTACTAACTGCTTCGAAACTTGTGACGCCCTGCCTAGTCTTGGAAAACTGTTCGTACTTTGCTATACAAGCTCGTTTTCAGCCGACCACTCACTTATCCGGCCAATTTACTTTGGTATTTTAGGAGTAAGTGTTGTCCTCGAAACGCACGAACTATCTTCTTCCGGTGCACTGATTACAGCTTAATATATATATATATATATATATATATATATATATATATATATAATGCCACCCTTGCTCGGAGGAAACGAAGGCGCCGTGCTCCAACTCCATTGCTCCTTTAAGATGGTCACTGGCCGGTAACGCGTTGTTAACGTAATAATGAAGCAGCTAAGGGAGACAGGTTTTTCATGCTCTCTTGCTCACGCGTTTAGGCCGGTAAGCGATTCCGTGAAGGCGGCTAAGCATTGTCGTGCAACCTAACGCTGTAGCATACATACCGCCATTTCCGTTCAGCACAACGTGATGGGTGAGCTCTTTTCTCTGGACGTGTGCTCTGGCTTTTTAGAGAAGAAAACTGCAGTATATAGCGCCACGATACCGGTATATATATATATATATATATATATATATATATATATATTAGCTGTGCTCAGTTTTGCGCTGGGAATGCATGGATCCACGAAAATGTGCGTTGCTGAGATAAACAATTGGTGCACGGACGACTCAACGGACCGGCGTGTTCGCAGCCGAATGGCCCGGTGCGTCGTTCCGACGTACCAGGCCGCTACCCTGGCACGTCGTTCGACGCACCGCTTCCCCGGCTTTGATATCGTTGCGCGGTATTGCCGAGACGCATACGCGGCTCTAGCGCATGCGTGACCGGAAGACACAATCACGGCATGCTGGCTGCACCGCCCACGGTGTGTATAAGGCCGGCCGCTCAAGTGCGCTCGATGAATTTGTTCCAGTTTCACGACCCATTATTTAACCATTGTTCGGGTCTCCGCGTCAAGCAGGTGACGTCTCATGCTTCGTGCGCGGACTGTACGGGCCCGCCTATATAGCCTGTCCGTACGGGGCTGCGACTGCCTATACGTGCAGTGCTCTACCGTATAGTGGGAGCCCTGTCTTGGACGTGTCGCTGCTGTTGACTGAAAGGGAACGTGAACCCCGCTGGAGCGGCGGTGTTTCATTCCAACGGGGTCAGCAGGAATGTATACTCACAATTGCGCAAATTGTGTTCAAAAGAAAGTGCTCGCGCATCAGTCTCAGTGGCACCACTGAGACCGGCGGCAAGCTCTCGCGAGAGCACCATTACTGCAACTCCTGTTCGCCCACTGGAAAGCACCGTTAGCAGAGGCAACGTGAAGGGGTGCGCGAGTGAGCCCTGTAGGTTCTGAAGGTGAGACGTACATTGGCGTCCATCTTGAAAGGGAGCGCTTAATGTGCGTTCACGACCGGAGGTCGTTCTCGTTCTTCGGCTGAAATTACTAAACTGTATATAATAAGGGGCAGGTTGTTCGACAGGAAAACTATACATCGAAAGTATATCGCCGAGTGAATTCTGACGTTGCACTGCTGCGGTAGCCGTTACTTTGCCGGTCCCTTCCACATTAACGCGCTGTGTCCGACTGAGAGTGCTATTCTACAAATTCCGTCATAATGTTGGTTCAGAAATATGGCTGAATTTGACAGCGTCCAGAAATGCACCCAGGGACAGCTGTATATGTGCCAAATTCATGGCCGGAACGGCGCGGATGGCTGTCCCTGTTCGTGCCTGTAAAGCAGAAAGCGTCGTATAACGGGACAGCAGGGTTGCCAGTTAGGCGCAGCACCGTGGCATCTTTGAGTGATGACTCGCGCGCTCGATGGCTTCGGCCGAGGGGAACCGAGCGGCTCCTCTTGGCTTGGTGCCTCGTTGACGTAAGACGCTGTCGACGTACGCGCGCGCTTCGTTTGGGAAGTGATGCAGCCGGCCGGGCCTGTCCCGCGTGCTTGGTTACCCGCTGGCAGTGCAGCTTGCGGTTGGAAAACGAGAGAAGCGCTGCCACGCGCTTAAGAATGATCGACTGTCTTTCTGCGGACGGGTGCCCGGTGAACTTGTTGACTGTTCGCGGCCTTCCGCTTGAGGAATTATTTGCGCAGTCACGGAGGGTTCGGGTTGGTGCTAGCTGCGCAGTCGCAGAGTTCGCAGGCATTTGCGTCGACGGGTTCTGTGGCGGAAAGCTCCGTGTCTGTTTTTGTAGGCTGGTTACGTCGTACAGTTGCGGTTTAATATGAGCTGCAACACGGTGCTCCCGGTCGAACGAGCTCCCAAGAATTGAAACACTGTTTCAATTGCTGTCATTTATTAAATCAATTTTTCGTACTTACAATAATACTTTCGTACTTACAATAACGTACAAGGTACGGCAACGCGGGTGAGCGTAGGAAAGCCTAATAATACACCTGGAGCTCGTGACGTGAATATTGGTAGTGGAATCCTCAAAATTTTCCAAGTCACTACGAGGCTGGCTTGTCCGCGCTTAGGCTTACAGCGCCGAGGAGGACAAAGATAAAGTAGTTCCTAGTGGTCTTGCTTGTGGCACCACTCGGCTTCCCAACCTGAGAGCTGTCGTCTGGCTCGCACCTGTGCGAAGTTTGGCCGCGCACTGCGTGTAAGTTCGGAACGCATTCGCAGTATTCGAAACGGCAGTGAGTCGTACCTCCGATGTTGTGCAACCGTATATAGTGAAACCGACGGAACATTCGTTCGGGCCAGACCTGTCTGGCTTTCGTGCTGGTCGTCTGCGTAGCGAGCTCGGTGCCGCCTCCTCGGAGGCGAACACCTGTGTGACCCCCGCCGCACCTGTTTTCTATGCCGGAGTAGCTGGCTTGGCGAGCGTGCGCGTAGGCGCTACATGGATGCCCTCGGGCGGGCCGGCGGGAGCGGCGCAACCGGTTTTGGATTGCGTCTGCGAGGCGCGCTCTTTTTCTCCGCCGTCCGCCATCGGCAGCGCGATTCTTCTGCTCCTTCGGTGGCATCGGATACGCACGGTGGCCGCTATAGTGCTGCATGGCGTGTCTGCAAAAGGTTCCATCAGGTCCCGGCATCGAGCTCGTCCTTGCGATTGTCAGCCGTCGGCCTCACGCGGTTGCAGCTTGACCGCGGAGGACGCTTCTGCGAGGTTGACGCACGTTTTAATCCCGTGATGTCGCAGTACGCGATCTGTCAAAGCTGTATTACAGACTGCGCAGCTGCGCGTGAAGTCACGCTCTTTATCGTACTGCGACTTCAAAAGAAGCATTACGAGACAGTCTTTCACAAATAGATATTCTGAAATAGTACTAACGAGGTCATGTCCGCATGACCGGGCCATGTTACGGGGCCGTAATTCTCGCGCAAGCGCGTTGATTGGCTCGGCCAGTCGAAGTGGTTGTTGTGTTGTGACGTAAGCGCCGTCTAAACCCCCATCCAGTGGGATTCTCACGTCGCACAGTTCTCTCTATCGCGTTCGCAGGGATGCCTGTTTCCTCGGTGAGGCGAAGCACTGAACGTTACGTCACTCAGAAGGTGATACTGCACCTAATATCGAGGATACTTTTCGCGAGCTACTCTCTCGTTTTCCTGCGACCAGCAATCTCTTCAGCTCCAGCAACCCCGCAAGCAAGGGCAGTGACGGCATCCTGCCAAACCCCGGCCCCTCGTAGAGTCACGTGTGCACTAACACACCACCGACCGAGCCATGACTGCCAAGCACAAGAGGGTTGCTGCGTGCTTCGAGCTGAGCGTCTTGTCTCTCGCCTCGTTTGACTTGCGGCCGCTCCCTTTGTTCCTAGTTGTTTCTCGTCCCTTTCTCTACCGCATGCAATCGCCGTTTTTCGGGGAGCTGACCCCGGTCGCACAGAACTTGCTTGCTCCCCGATAGAGTAACAACCCACATGCCCTGTGACGTCCGCCGTGGTGCTCGTTAAAAACTTCCACGCCAGCAGCGGCGTTCTCGCTGCAACACCCGGCGAGTAACGCTGACTTCTTGAGCTGTGCTGTCGTGCGAACCAAGGTGTACTTCTGTTCTTCAGTAGTGTATAGGTCTCTCGTGGCATCCTCGGGTTTGTGCATTCCGCTTCGGGTTCCTTTGAGTCCTTGCGGGCTCAGCCGGTGTGGGGGGAGATCGTTAAACTTTCCCTGGAAACGAGTCGTGCGATCGCGGGCGCTCTATTTTTACTCGAGAGAAGTCGCGACAGCGCGCGCTGCGGTGGCTTTGCAGTCGCTGATACGCTCCGAACGGTCTGCGAACCTTGGCGGTTTTGTTTTCGTCTCTGGCTGTCTCTGTGTGTGTGCGCGTGTGTGGCACCGTTCAGGACACTTCGCGTTCTTTTGGTGGCGAGACGTGCGTCACGCGGGTGTTGACAAGTCGATCATATACATTCGGCAGTGAACGAGGAGCGACATTTCTTGCGACGCGCAATCGTGTCTTGTTTTTCTTGCTGCTGACGACGGATTACCATCTGGAGCTTATCACCGTGGCCTAAATTGCGATAGTGATTACCGTGCGTCTACTGCGTAAAACGCGTTCAATTATGCAAAGTGACGGCTGTCGACTTGTGTGTGTCCAGAGGCATCACTGCGGCCGTACCGAAGCACGCGTCGCTCGGACTGTGGGCTGCCCAGGGCGTGTCGGTCACTCTATAGCAGACAGCCCAGCGCTACCGTAACATTATGTTTATTGCCTGTTGGATGGGAGCTAATAACGTGGATGACTTCTGTTTTGTGTGGCGTAATGCCCTGCGCCTCTGGCTTTTAGAAACCGAATGGCGAGTCATCATCGCCACGATTCGTGCAGTGGCTCTAGCTCACTGCATTACAGCGCAGCATGTCTCCGTCGAAACGGGAAGAAGTCACGCCATGTCGTGCAGAAGCCACTGATTGCAACGACGACGCTACGTCACGTTCGACTGTGGCCTCTCTGCATCCATTAATTGCGGGGGCACGTTGTTGATGGCGGCGTTTTACGCGAGAGTGAGAGGCCCCTCGTCTCTTGTGTTGTAGCGAGTTCGAAGATACATGAGGTGTCCCTAGCTAAAGAAGCCGCCGCGCTTGTTCGCTGTCGAAGCAACGAGATCGGCGAAAGATTCATTTGCATTTGGACGAATTTATTACGTTACTTAACGAACGCCGTATTGCATATACATGAGCACGCTGAGCAATGGCGTCGTGGCGCTGTGGGGAGCTCGGGCCGTGCCGGACGGGCTCGGCGGCGGCTTCGGCTGTCGGTCGACGCTGGATGGAGCGCGGCACACTACTGGGAGAGAGTGCGCAGTTGGGGAAGGGGGGGGGGTCGCTTGCACGGCAAGAAGGGAGGGCGGGCGGGTGGCTGCCGCATGCGTTCTTTATTTTGTCGCGCCGAGGACGAATGGGGGAAGGCCTGTGGCGGCACGCCATTGGTCCCGTCCTCGGGAAGGACGCGAGGAGCATGGCGTTAGAGCCAGAGGAGGTCGACGGCTGAGGAGGAGGAGGAATAAGCGAGGCGCGCACCGAAGTGTGGGCGCGATGCTGCGACGGGGAAAGAAGCGGGCCGGCGCCGACCGACACACAAAGAAGGGAAAAAAAAAAAAAAGAAGAAAACGGAGCCGCAGAGAAAATAAACGTGCTTTCTGCGCGCCTGCCGGAGCTGGAAGCCGGGCAAAAGCAAAATCCTGCACCCGCACCCAAGGTAAAAGACGAGCGGGCGAGGGAGAGATCGTGGATATGTAAGGGATGTGGTGGTAGAGTAAGGAGGGAGGGAGGGGGGGTGAGAGACGACGCTGCGGGGAGGAAATGGTGAAGGGAGGAAAATAAATAGAAAAACGCGCGAGAAACGGAAAAAAAGTGCGCCGACTCGGCAGTGGTCCAGGTCACGTGGGCTCGTCAGGTGGCAGGGGCGCTGTGGGAACGGCGTCACGTGACCTTCCGAGCTGCCAACTCGGTCGGGGGACCGTATACGCACCTGCCGACGAAGCCGTGGGAAGCGCGCGCCAGGCAACTAACGCTAACGTTCGGCCCCCCGACCTGGCTTCCTTGGCGAGCGAAGTTTGGAAGTTGGATGGGGGGGAGTCAGTTCGCAGCGCGTTTTGGACTCGCCCGGCAGCCGCGATTCCAAAGGCCGCCGCGCTCTGTTGGGTCGACGCGACGCGGTCTTCGTGGGCTTTGCTACCGCGGTTGTGTTGGCTGCTGGTGCAAGCGAGTCTGGAGCTGGACTAACCGGACTTTACAGCGTTCGCACCACTGTGACCTAGCCTGGCAGCCCTCCAGTTTTTAGTAGCTTTCACTATCATTTTATTCGTTAAATGGTTGCTTGCTGTTCCCGCAGCCGAGTGAATAGAGGTAAACGTATTGCGCTGTTGTATGTTGCCATTCTTCGCTTATGAAAGTGGGTTAGATGGTTGATGTTTAACTAAGCGAGCGGTTTGGTTTGGTATGTGCGCGATCGGGGGGGGGGGGGGGGGGGGGGCTAGTTTTGCTTCTGGAAGGAGTCGCAGCGAAGCTATTCCGCTGCGCTGTTAAAGCGGCCAGGGGCTGAGGAGCTCTTAATTCGCTGATGTCCTTGCGTGCCGCTGTTGTAGACCAATTTGCTGTGAGCATCGAATGTTTTCGCGAACGGCCAGAAAGGTCCCGGCACAGTCCTTCCTGACACGCGGGGTTTACAGCTCTTGGCATGCGGACCCACACGGCGTGCAGTGGTCATTCTTGCCTGACACGGCGCTGGGTCGAAGCCATGAGAATTGCTAACGGCCACAAAAACGTTTTCTCCCCCCCCCCCCCCCCTTTTTTTTTTCACGCTGTAAAGCTAGGAGCGAATTTGCAATATTCTATGAAATCTGTTTCCGAGGCCCATGCAGCCACTCAGTATAGCAAAGAAATGGTTGATTGGACTCGCGGGCATGTTTCTTACAAGGCTGATTTGTACAGTTCAGCCTGGCAAATATAAGCTGGCTATTCCGTACACATTGGGCGTCTCTCGCGCAAGCTACGCACCTCACCAAGTGTCCAAAAAAACAAATTGGTGCCACGTACGAGCGAGAAAGCGTGACACTTTTTCAATGTCGACTAGTTTTTTCCATGCAGCACTGCTTACCTGTGTTGATACGCATGGCTCACTGTATGGAAGGCAGACAAATATTCCGCTGTGTATGCAGATAAACACGCGGTAACATAGCAGTATTTCCAAACACTTCATGTTCCACTGCTCATTAATAAGATAGCCCGTCTGCGACACTAGTGTGAAAAAAATCGACACCAGCGTCGCATGAACGGTGTCGTGTAAAAAACAAAAAAAAACATGAGCGTTTGATTGTGGTTGTTTACATAACATTGCGTGTATGTGAGCATCCATATAGATTGGGGTCAGTCACACTGATAGTGCCTATCTGGCCATGCATGCACAGACAAACGACGCCGGACCGACGTAGGGCCAGCGGGCTATGCAGACACGGCTGTTGTTACCAGCTGCTAAATCAACGTAGCATTTGTGTACGTCAGACTATGGCAACGGCTTAGTCTGGGAAGTGCGTCGTTTCTGACGACAGGTAGTTTTGTGGCACCGAAACGAATTCGTCGTCATCAAGTGTTGCTTAACCCTTCATTTCAATCTCGGCGTACTCGAACGAGCTCTAGGAAGCTCCGTCACGAACTCGAGCAACTACCACGCGGCTGCCGTAGTAGCCGCAGGTCTGAGAGGCAGGCGTGAGAGGCCGCGCGCGTATGTCTGGCACTCCCGACTCTGGCGTGTTAGAATACGTTTGGTGAAGAACGACATACTTACTGCTTTTACCTCTGTGGAAGGAATATATAAAAAATAGAAAATACTGATCAGACAGCCTCGTCACCGAAAAAAAAAAAAAGAGTTTCTGGCTGAACAGACGAGTAACCACACTCACGACGAATACCGCGTCTAGCGTGAACAGGTCTTTTCATCAATCAGCAAAAAAAAAAAAAAAAAGAAGCGCCAGCTGCATTTAATAGTTCAGAGGAAGCAGGCAGGAAGGACGATCCTTACCCACTGGGCTGACTCGCCGTGCAGTTCAAAGAAAAACAGGAAGTCATCACATCACAATTTCGGAATCGGAAGAAGAAAAAAAGAAGGAAATGGCGCTCTGCCGCGCAGCACAATGCATGATGCGCACATTTAATGAATCTCTTCCTCTACATAGCCGGTTGTGAAACGAAGGTCACCTGTGAGCGGATGGTCGGCGTAGCGCTGTACGTACTCTATACTCCAACTTCGCCGCTGCCGATGAAAGATATATAAAAAAAAAGGGCACTCTGACTCGCTAGCGTACTGGGGACGTTTTTTTTTTGCCGAATACGAAACTCGCCAGCGGCGTTATCCCGTGCCTACTTGCAAATACGATGGGAGATAAGTGCCTACGTGGCAATTCGGGGCGGCGGGTTTCGATCTAGGATGCACAGCGCCGTTCTCTGTCCTAGCCGTCCGTCCTTCTGCAGGCTCGCGCGCCCTCTCCGCAGCTCGCGCCTGCGCACGGCCCGCGCCGCTCTTCTGCTACTGCGGTAAAAGCGGGGGGTGCCGTCGTCTGCATGGAAGAGCCGTCAGCGCGTTTCGTCCAATCGGAGGCGCGCGCAGCTGTCGCGGCCTGAAAACGGCGGGTGGCTGGGGGGGAGTGCGCGCGCGCGCGATAATAGCCCCGGAGATGGCGAGTAGGAGGATAAAATAAGCGCCCGGCTCCAAAGGAGAAGGCAGCAGCAAAAAATAAAGCTGACGTCGTTTCGCTCGCTCGCTCCCTCGCTGTTCCAGCCTTCTCTGTAGCCGACGTGCCTTTCCCTGTGCACTGCGGCTGCTGCAGGCTTGCGCGCGCTTTCTTTATTTTCTTGCCTGGCCCCTTCCCCTCCACCAGTGCTCGCCGGCGTTCTTTTCAAACTCTGTTCCAGCGGCCCGTTCCTCCTCCTCCCCACTCCGCTCTTGTGCGGGCTTCGTTCCTCCCAGGGCTTATTCTAGGGATGCGTGTGTTCTGGTTATGCTGGGCTTTTTTCTTTGTTTTGCTTCTCGTGTCGCTTTGTGCGGCGCGCACTTGCCTGGCTCGCTGTTGCTCTGGTTGCGCTGCGGGGGGAATCTTTTTTTTTCGTCGCCGTTTTGCGCTGGAGCAGCAGCAGCGTTCGTGTAGCCTTCTGGCTCGCTCGCTGACGCAGCGGCGCAATTTGGACCGGCGGCGTGTTTCGTTCGCAGCCCCCATCCACCCGGCTGACGCGACTTCAGAATGACGACGCTTTCGTGGTGTCTTGTTCTTTTGCCTTCTTGCGTTCTCACCGAGCTCATCTCTCGCGACCGCTGTGTGTGGGAACCCGCACGAGCGAGAGAGAACGGCGAATGAAAGAAAAGGGACGGGGTGCGATTTTGCGAGATAATTACGACCCGTCCGAAAACTAGTGCGAACGTAATTGCGCCCCTCCGCGCAGCCAGCCAGCGCCAAAGGCTGTAGCCGGCCGCTCGGCTACGACTGGTGGTGCTCTGCGGCGGCACTACCCCACCCGGGGCCTGCTGCAAGCGCTATCCTTTACAGTTCTGGGGGTGCGGCGTGTCTGAATTTTAGTTTTCGGCTGCTGCAGAACTTCTTGCGAGCTGCTGTCCTGAATGCAACTGCAGAAGGCGCGACGTGGCTGTTAGCAAATGAAGGGATTCGTTTGCCGGGCGCGACTGAACGAAGGGCGGGGATCTAGAGGGGTATGGGTTGAAGCGCGTATTTCGTCGGCGGTTGTCCGTGTGTGGCCTGCTATAATGAGTGGCGCGGACGGATAAAGCTTTTTCGAAAGCGTTGATGCTGAGTGACATCGCGTCAAAAGTTGTGATTTGAGAGCGTTGCTGTCTCACTCTTGCCTACTTCTCTCCAGCGCGCTTGTACGCAGTAATAGGGAGGAAACATGGCGCTCGAAAATTTGCGACCGAGGCTTGTTTCATTAGACGTGACTTTTAGGTAGCCTATTTATGAGAAAAATCGGATGACTTGCATCGGTTTGCTGTTCTTCTCTTTGTGTTTACGTTTTATCATTTTCTTTGTGATATCGTTTTGAGCGGTTCACACACTTTCTGGAATGTCGTAGTAGCATTAGAGATGTCAAGTAACCATCAATCATGCATGAGGGGCTCTGAAACGCGTGAGGATCGCTCCGTAGCATAGTCATTTCGAGGCCGGGGAGTCACAACCGCATAAAGCATACAAAAATTGAAGCCATCATAAGCATAGCGGAAGGTTAACTGTTCTTTCCTTAATTGAAATGTGGAAATAATGAGGACAAGGGACGAATTGTCGCAGGATGGAGCCGAAACCGAATCTTTCGCGTTGCGCCCGCGATGCTTTACCATTGAGCTACAGCGGCGACGATCCTCCGTCCACTTTTTTGGCTGCGTGTGTACTGGGAATGTTAGCCAGCGCCGACCAAGGTCACGTCCCCAGGCGTCACGTAGAACCTGGCAGGGAGGTGGCTTGCAAGGATGGTCTCGAGGTCTTCCTCGATGAAAGACCCCCGAGTAGCTCAATTTCAACATCCGTGTGCTTGTCTGTGGACCCGATGAATGAGCTCGTGCTTCGGCTCTGTGACGTTTGTGTACGCAGCGTCGACGGGGTTGCATAGTCGGATGTGCTGGTTGCTGCTCCAAGTCGTTCCACCCGACACAGCAGCAAAAGGCCGCACATTCATCGCAAGTCGGTGACTTCTCGTCCTCCTGTACATTGAGCTTGGGGCAGTGCACCCCACGATTCGAAGTAGAAAGATTCCGAAACGAGAGCTATGGCAACTCCAGTGTGTACAAACTGTATCTAAAGTGGTGATTGGGGCACTTCAGAGAGCACGAGAGAAGTCAAGTTGTGGCGAAGTCCACCTTACAGTATTAACTCGCAACGATTGCAGTAGTCGTACCTAGCTAGCAACTCTGAGTGGGTTTATATGCAGTATATTTATAATGTGTCGGATAAAGTTATCATAAAAGGAAGGAAGTGTTTCAGTTAGGCTTTCGGCAGAGTTTAATCAGCGAAGCCGAACTCAATCAGCAGGGACTGTCGGTCGCTGCAGAGAATTTACCGATAGCGCCTTCTCATTTGCCTTTTGTTGAACGCGAACAGTCAACTGAGGGAAAGGGAACGCAACGAAGGAGCGGTAGAAAGCGGGGATATTTCATACCGGGCAATACGTGCATCCTGAAACCGTGTGAAGTACAGTCCGTGCTTCTGTGCAGGACAACCTCAACTAGCTGGCGTTATAGTTACGGGCTCGCACCCGAGCCAAGAAATTGCTGCGTCCGTGTTCCCGAAAGTTGTTTGATCGTTCTTATTTTGAGGAGCACAAGACTAAGGCCAGAAGGCCGCTGTCAGGCGCCGTCAAGCGGCGCTGCTTCAGTTTGGACCCGTAACGGTTGGTAAAACACAAATTCAAGTACGGCGTCGAACGCTGCCTCACTTGATCCCTGCTGTCGTGGCCTCTCCTGACAATGCGAGTCAAGTGTCGGGTGTCGTGTGGCAGCATATGATGCACGAGTTTGCCCTAATGGAACGCGGTTGTTTGTTCCTTGCTCGACGGGGTCTTTCAGGGATGCCTATAGGGATGCCTTTCAGGGATGCCTATAGTATTACGTGCCCTGTCCGTGGAGCTTCCGCGGATTCGACGTTCGTACTGGCGTGTAATAGTGCACCACCGGAGGATTGGATCGTGCCTCGCCGGAAGCAATTCTCGTTCTTATGTATGCCCCCATCGGCATCTCGTTACACGGGTACTCCGTTCTGCGCAAGTTCCATCAGCCTCTCGCATCCTTCGGGTCTTCTTCTCTCGGAACGAGGAAAAAGCATAAAGACTTGAGGAGGAGGAGGAGGGGGGGGGGGAGATATTCCTTTGCGGCACGCGCTCTTTCTTTTTCTTTTCGTGTTTTCTTTTTATCTCGAGCTTTGTTTAGCGCTTGTTTTATTTTCTGCTTTCCTTTCTCTCTCTTTCTCGCGTTCCTCTTCACGCCAGGATGACTGCGTGCTGCAGCGGCCTCACAGCTAGCGGCGCGTGCGCGGCAGCTTTCTTTTCCTGGTGACGTAAAGTCGTCGAGCAATGCGGATGTTTTCATCGCCGCGCCAATGCCTCGGCACGGGAGTGGGAGGTCTGGCTATCCCTGAGCGCGCGCCCCGCTGCGTGCTGCTGACGGCACAAAGAGACAGGGTCCCCCTCACCCTTCGCTCACACACACACACACACACACACACACGCACGCCCTTCGCTCAAGTTTACCTTTCTGTGGTACTCCATGCAGGGGCGCGAAGATTCTGGCTAATTTTTTACTGGTTCTCTCTCTTTTCCCGCTTTCGCGCCAGTGCCTTACGCAGTCTTCGAATCACGCCACCACCCGTTACGTCCGTTCGTACGGCAGTATACACCCCATGTACTACGCAAGGCGTGCAGCCCGTTCGGTTCGCAGCGTTGTTGGTCTGTTCGCTGTTGTTGGCCGCTGTTCGGTCAATTTCGGGGGGGAAAATTCCAGGCCCGTTCATTACGGCGCAGTTCCCTTCACTTTCCTGGCATGCCCAGCGGTAAACTGCATGGGCGCTGCAGGCGCGGTCGCTGCGCGGTTATGGTCCGGGGAAAAAAAAAACAACGCCGGAACATGGGTAAACAGAGGAAGGAAACGAGTTCTCTTTCGTCCGAGTGTACAGGGTGTGTTGTAGTAGCAGCTGCAACTATGCGCAACGGGACCACGCGCTAGAAATAAAGGACGTCACTGCGCTCATGCGCAGTGTGTGCTCGTCGCTAACCGCTGGTCTGCGTGGCTCCACCTCCTTCCGAAGAGTACGCAGCATCTGAGCCTTGCGAGGACCGTGATCCTCCTGCCTGTTCGCTTCTCCTTGCTGAAACAATAACGGCTTTATGCGCTGCAAGAAGCACGATTTGTGCTATTGACGTTGTGTGGGGATAGGGCGAGCCATTGGTGGTGGCACCGGTGCCCTGCATACTTGTGTATCCGAGGGTGAGTGCAGAGCAAGTATGAATAAATAAATAAATTACCTGTTTATTCACAAAACTGGCCCTATGGCTCTCTCTCTCTCTCTCTCTCTCTCTCTCTCTCATTTTTCGGCAGGGTGGTGCTAATTAAGGTATGAAAATGGGTAGAAAGATGATAATCATAGTAGTAGCATCAGCAGAAGGTCTGACCTATAGCTGGCAGATGTTCGTTAAGCACTCGTGTTGTGTAGGGCCGCGGCACACCCTGTCAACAGTAACAGCGTGACAGAACTAACCATACTGACTCAAAGTCGATCACCGCCTGTTGCAATTGTCACGCGTACGGCATGGTGCGTACGGTGTAGGAACAAAAGTATACATCATTCACAAGAAGTCGATGGCGGGCTCGATTTTGTCTGCTTGACTATGGAAGCACGCGTTACAGTGGGACACAAGATCTGAGGCGCGCGCCAGCACTCGGGTGCGCCGCCTTAGTCCTATATAGTGAGGCGTTTACTTCCTCTTATTCCCTGCGACGCCTTGGAATAAAAAGGTGCCTTTGTTCACTGGTGCTTATTTCCAGCGGACGAGTTCATTGACTCGCGTTTGTCTTGAGAGCGTGACTAAATATCCGTCCTTCTTCTTCTGCGCAGGTATGGTAAGGTGCAGAGCGTGAAGATCCGTCGCGATGCGGACGGTGTTTGCGCTACGGTGTCGTTTATCGACCTCCGGTCGGCGGCCAAGGCACACGTGGCCGAGAACAAGCTGGACGATCGGCTACTCAAGACCGAGTACTACGAGCCGGCCGCGGCCACCCTCTTCTCGCACGACGACGGCGCGGCCGGCGCGTCATCGTCGTCGGCCTCTGCCGCGGCCGCATCGAGGGTCGCGCCGTCGGCTCTGGTCGCGCCCGGCGGCGGCACCGTCGGAGGCGGCGCCTCGGCGCTCGTCGGACCCGGCTGCCCACCGTCGGCGGCCGTCGCGCCTCCGGGCGCACCCTACGCCCCGCAGGGTCCCGCGAGGAACCCGAGGTTCGTACCACGTTGCACGCATCTTGGTCTTCTTCTGTTGCTGTCGTTGTCTTTTGGTACAGTGTGTACAGATCTGCGCGCGAACGTCTGCTGCGAATACTGCCTTCTGGTGCCAAGTCCGTACACTGGTGCGCGCGAACGCAGTTTTGTTGCTTTATCGTCTGCTGTGCACGTCATTGTCTTCTTGTACAAGCGCCCGCTTGCGTACGGAGATACCCGCGATCGTCGTTTTTATTATTTACTATTCTTATTTATCTTGGTGCTCGATCGTCTGTTATTGTTTTCTGGTGCGGATATTGAAGTCCACACAAAGATGGAAGCGAAGACCGTTTCAGTCTCCTTGTTTGATCGTATGGTGCTGCTGGTGTGTTTTGCTCACCTTGTCGTTACTGCTGGTTTCCGCAATAGTTTAAATACAAGTTCTCCTTTAGTATTATGGCACTGCTGCTGGCATCGTTAGAAAAACCTCGATATTGGTTGACCCAGCCATATTTTTTTATTGTGGAATAACTTTAGATTGAAGAATTCCCGATCAAATATATCGGCTGGTGGATCGTCGGCTCATTGAGAGGAGTGGTGTGAGTGAGCAAGTACACATCTGGTACAGATCTGGTGCATATCTGGTGCATATCTGGTACATATTTGGTACATATGTACCCGAGAGAGGTGTAGCTTTGTTGAGGATGGCAGCTTTAACAACACGACCCGGAAAGGCGGCGCTTTGCTATGGAGACTCGTGGTACGTCCTTGTAAGCTGTCGCTATACTTTCATCTGTACCAGGGTTTGAAGGCTTTCGCTGACTTTGTGGCTGACAAGGACGTCTAAAGCTAGCGTTCGTTCCGAAGGCGCGCGGGGAGGTATGGAAACCTATGTAGGCGTCAAGACGTGCCCTTAAATAATCCCCCTCCCTTTTAGCGCGCTAAGTTGATTAATGGCGTTCGGTACAACCCGCGCAACTGTCGGCCTTGAACAGAGTGGTACGAGACGACGAAGGCACCTTTGCGAATGCTTTCCACGGCAACATCGGCATCCTTGAAGCTGCTTGCCTGAAATGACTTCGTTACACAATTTTTTTCCTGCCTACTCAAGTTCATCGCCAGAGTGCGTCATTGCAGTGTAATACGTGTTGCTCATATGCAGTGTTCGTTACCGCGTAGAGATAGCATGTGAAAATTTACTTGTATTCGATAACTATGTTGCAAGCATTGGGAATAATCGCACGAAGCGATCACGTAGCCGTTCTCTAGTTTTCAGTGAGGTCCCGCAGCTGATAGCGTCGGCTGACTTCGATGAACTTTTACGACACCAGTTAGTCGTCAGTGCGAATTTAGTACACAAATACATATAGTGCTTCACTACTGGCATTCGTTAAAGTTGAGTTGACATCGCGTTGCGTTGACTGGGAACATGAGGAGTGTGCCAGACTTCGTAAGTGCAACTACCTTCGCTGCATGACGGTTATTTGCCTGAACATTTGTTGAAATGGGAGCAGATCAATGTTGTTTTTTTTATAGTGCAAACGCGGACATAGTCGTAACCAGTGTACATGCTTGTCTTTCTAGAGAACTCCCTATAGACACCTTTTTTTTTTTTTAAATCCTGTATGGCAGGTTGTGATTTCAGTTTGTGTTGTCAAAAAAGGTCACGTGAAAGACGAACGAACGAGCGAGCGAGCCTGTGCACATCTAGCGAAAAACAGTGCAGTGTTCGAAAGATAAATAAGGCAGTGTTCTGCTGAGAGAGAGAAGCGTAGTGTGTTGGTGTGTGCCTGTGTGTTTGGTGTTTCACCGGGGGGCGACTGCCGCTGAAGTGGTGGGGAGGGAGCCCAGCTGGCCGCTTCCTTTTCCAAGCCGAGGAGAGGATACCCAGGATACCACCTCCGGATACTGACGAGACAACGGCCAGCCGTGTGTCCTAGAAGTGTGCTTTCCCGCAGTGCTCGACAGTCGGCCTCGGACCGAGGCCACAAGAAGCCGGTGTGACAGTGCCTTCGTCGACGATCGGATGGATTATCGCCGCCCCCTATGTGGTGATGCCCTTCCCTCGACATCCCCGATCGACATGCTCGCCCCCCCCCCCCCCCCCCCACTCCTTCTTTCCTCAACCTCCATCGTCACTTCCACGGAAGCACCCAGGATTACCCTCTTTGGTTTACCACACTACCCCGGAGTTTCTTCTGAGTTTTTGCGTTTACTACACCGCCGTCCAAGCAGTGTGTCCCGCACCGCGTGAGTGTGATGCCTGGCCCGGATTAAAATTCGCCGTCACCTGGATAGATGGACGTCGGCCACCCGGCGTGGTTTGTGGTGATATCTCTCGCCCCCCCCCCCCCCCCCCACCCACCCACCCACTCATTTTGCCTCCTTAACATCACCTCACCGCGCGCGCGAGTGTGTGTGATCGTGACGCCCGGTCATCGTGCCAGAAAGAAGACTGCACCCCCGCCGTCTTCGAGTCTGTGGCTTCTCCGCACATGTGCTTGCCCCCTCCTTGGATTGCGCTGTTGGATGCTCCCCGTGGTTGTGCTTACTGTAGTCTTCTGAGTGTTTACCTTGTTTTTATTCTTGTTTTTTTTATTTTTTTTTCAAGAAAAGGCATAGTAGATTTAGAGAAATTAGCTTGCTGGCTCGCCCGTTCGTTCAGTGCGAAATGTAGAGATCTCATGGTACCCAATATGCATGTCCATTAAGTGCTGTAGTGGCCCAGTTTGTCGGACTGCAAAAGAACCAATTGCGGTGTCCCAGAAGGTTGCACATCATGACATCGTACGTGCCGGCGTGTTGGAACGCCGTCTTCCCTAGACATCCGTGGTCTGAGCAGTGGTCAAACTAGAATTACTACTTGAAGCTAACGTTAACGCTTTCACTGCTGTCGTTGCGTTCTTGCGTGAGCCAAGGCCGCCCGTATACCGAAATACTTTGTGACGTTTCATTTACATTGTGCAAAAGAAGCTCGTTGAAGGAACCAAGATAGATCGGTAACGGAACGTGAACAAAATGCTACGATGATTTATGCGTTTTTTTTTTTTTTCTTCAGGAGCGCTCTTTGAGAACATTTTTTTTGCTGATCCAGCTCTGAGAATTCGGACGGGGTGCCCGGGATCGTAAAATACGCTGTAGTCCGTATGGCAGCTCGCCACAGCACACCTGCAGCATTTCATATGACGCGCGACCTTGGAGGAAAATGTCCGCAAAGCGTGCTACGGGGACTTCTGTACCCGCCGACATCTTCATTCCTTCTTTTCCTTCCTTTTTTTTTCTCTTTTTTTTTTCCCCTCAACAAGTGACCTTCTCAAAACTTGTACAACTAGTGGACTCGCCACAGCAGCCGCCACTGCCAAGAGACGACGCGTCGCCTTTGTCAGCGACGTGTTGTCATCTCGTCGCCTTGCGTGGTCCGCATGTAAGACTCGGCAGGCCACGTGGCGCGGTTCTCCTCTGAGGAGATGCCGAAGGGTGCACGATATTAAGGGTCGATTCATGACCGGATTCGGGGGAGAAGGGGGGAGGGGGAGAAAGAAAGAAAAGGGTAGGCCTGCGTCATGTGGCTTTATATGGCGCCACTAATACGGGCGCCCGCAGGCAGCGTTATTTTACGAGTTTTCTCAGCGTCTTTCTTTCTTGCCCACGGCGTGGTTCCTCTTCCTGCATACCGGCTTGACGTGTGTAGTATGCCGCCTCCGGCCTTTACTTTTTCGGGTGACGTAAATGGTGGCGCCGAAGGAGAGAAGCGCCGTCCTTATCGTGGCCACCATCAAGGTGCTTGAAAGCATAGTATCTATTGTCTTTTTTTTTTCTTTTTTTTTTTCTTTTTGTTTTCATTTTGTTTTCATTTCGTTTTCATTTCGTTTTCCGGGATAAGGGGTTCCTGCAACATTCCTCCCCTCCCTCTCTTCCCCGCCCATTTTTTGACCCATTGTTGTCTGTCTGCGTTGGCACAGAGTCTGCGGCAAGCTTTAAGTACTGTCCATTTTGGAATTCTACGCTAGCCTGAAATGGTAAAAAAAAAAAAAAAAGCGTGGGAGACGCTTCCCAATGAGGGGCGGAAGTCGCGTACGAGCTAGCGGTCTCGTGAAATTTTTGGCCCGGAGCCGAATGCACAAGGTCGCTCACAAATCGACGTCGTCGCTTCCTTATCGATCACGGAACAGCCATGTTCGACGACAAGCTAAACATTCATTTATTCCTCCTAAGACCCCTTGTACAATACATTGCACATTGACTTCAACGTTTTTTTTTTTTTTTCCCGAAATTCACTCGGAAGTAATTGCACAAAATATTCATTCTACGTATGACGTAGGGTGCATGCCTAGCTGTAAAGAAGTGGTTTTCCGATATTCTTGTCACCCGCTTTCGAGAAATTTGACACTACATTGATCTAAACCTCTGTGTCGTCCTAGACGGCGGAAAGCAACCTTGATATGTCTTTCGAAATCACTGAAAACGCTTAAAAATACCCGACGCGGCAGCAACGTGGTAATGTACTACACGTATTTCCATTTTCATCTTTGCACTTTTTACCATAGCAAACATGAAGTACATGGAGTACACGTACATGGAGGCGCAGCTTTTGGCAACTAACATTGGTATCCAAATGAAAAAAAAAAAAATGTTTTTCACGTTCGTAACTTCACAGTAGACAATAAAAAACACCTCAGAGAGCGATTATGTCCCACAGCTGTATTCGGGTCTCCGGAGGATATGTTCGCACTGTACTTACTCTACGTTCGTCCGCGCTTCGAAGCGTGGTTACCGAGAGACGTTGATATTGAAGGATGTTCACTTCCTCCGTGACGTCATGAAAACCGACGGACGCGATTGACCGGGCCCGTGCGTACCTAATTCTTTTCAACTTACACGGGATGGCATGTTCTCACCGACTAGAGCTTCGTTCCTTTCTCTCCCCATTTCCCATGATACTTATTAGGTCAAAGAATGAGGCTAGTTGGGGGGACGTGGTTACAACTGCACCTGGTAGTACTTCGAATATAGTTATTCCGCTACCGTGCCAGTGATGAGTAGTCTATGGGTTTGTCTAACCTTCGTGCATGCTTTTGCTTCAGGTGTTCTTGTGGCGCTTTCTAGCGCGCCTTTTCTTTCCACATTTCCAAGAAATCGTATTTTTCTAAACGCACGAAGACACTAAGGTTCTGCGAGCAGTCATCGCGAAATGTTGCTTTTATAACGCAATATTTTGTCGAAAATGATCAATTTGCAAAGCCACAAAGCCGTTTGAAGCCAGAAGGACTAAGTTTACTTGAAGTTTCCGCATACGATATATCGCCAATTTCCTGAGATTTTTGTAGAAGGGACTGATAATTTTCTCGCGCGCATGCGCTCCTTCCTTGCTGACCAGTCGATGATAGTGACCGGCGTGATGGTGGTGGTAATAGTGACCCACTGCTCTGCTTGTATGGGGACATGCGACAGCGAGCAGCTTTCGTGCCTCGTTTAATTGGAGCAGCTAGTCGGAATTGCAGTCGTTGTCGTACTCCTGTCTATCTTTGGGGCAGAACCAGGCGAGTAGCTGTCGTGACCCCCCCGCCCCCCCTCTCCCTCCCTCTCCAGCGAGCGCTTCCTGGTCCTCAGCCCGTTTATAAACCGCTATGCTCGCGTCCTGTGCCTCGTCTAATCACATTTTAACTAGGCAGCGATGGTCTATATTTGGTTGTGCTACTTTGCCTGTTCTTGTTTCCTTTTTTTTTTTTTTCCTTTCTTGTGACGCTGCCCGGCGTAGAAAAAGAAATGGGTCGCATAAAAACAAAGCTTACCACGTAAGAGTGCCTGCATTTTGTCGTTCGGTTATTTGCGTCAATAGTTACAGAAGCCATCTATGTCGAAACGAAAGAAACACATCCGCGATAACCCCCACAACCAATAATCCCGTGGGATTCACCGACCGTGGTGACTCAGTGGCTGTGGCTTCAATGCATAAATAGAAATCACTTATTGCGTTCGCACGTGCGTTAAAATTAATGTGCGTCAAAATTAAATTAATTTTAATTCACACGATTGTGTTCGACAGGTGCGTCGCGCGGACTTTCGGTAACCAGGCCATCGCTTCTTCCAACGCGATTTCCTTGCCGCGAAAAATCCCACTGGGGCAGGATTTGTCGCATATACGGTTAGGCCGACAACCGATTATTTTTTTCACCCCTAGACATATTTTTGTCGGCCCTATTTCTCCAGTCCTCTTATTTGAGTTGCCTTTCTTCGAAACGGAGCGCTTAAAATGCGATCCGCGTATATCGCTTGACCAGTCTCCTGGGCCGTCCTTGTGGTCTTCCAGTGGTTGGGCGAGAAAAAAAAAAAAGACGAAGAAGAAGGAAAGATAGAAGCGCATCACGAGCGGATTTTTTAGAACTGAAAGGAGCCAGGCCAGGAGAGGAGAGAGAAATACTGTCGGCCTGGTTTTTCCCGTCGTTTCATTGTGCGATGAAATTTCGTCGCCTACACGCTGGTATATAGCCAGTTAGAGCGTCCGAGCTCTCGCCCAGTGTGCGTGACGCGCCTATTCATATTTCTTTCTCTCGGTTAACCCCCCTTTCTTCCATCTCATTATCTGCGTTGTGCCGCAACCTTCGTGCTGCCCGATGCCCGGCGCGTCGAGAACGAGAAAAAAAAAAAAAAAAAATGCTTGGCGAGGTCTGTGCCAAATGTACTCGCGCACGCAAGCGAGCTGTGTATTCCGACGCGCTCGCGTTTCCGCCCATCGACGCAGACAAACAAGCAAATAAAGCGGCAATATTTTTTTTTTTTCTTGCCACCCCCGCCGCCTGTTTGCATTTTCGTCTGCTTGCCCCGTTTATTAACTTTACGCTAACGGATACAGGTGTGCCGTGGTTAGTAAGATAGCTTGGAGACGGCGGCATCGGGCAAAATATTTGATGTTGAAAGCTTGGGCGAGTTGGCGAAGCATATTTACGGGGTATATAGCGTGAGAGCCCCAGGACACAAAAGAGGTCGACATACGTCGTGCTTTCTGTGCGTGTATAATAAAAATTTGCGCTGTCCTTCGCGGTAATGTTTGAACTGTCCATTAGCGCGCGCGTGCGTCGTGCACTGCGTTGATTGGACACGCACGCGTGAGTTGTGCCTCCCGATTCCACTCAGTAAATCCAATCAGGATTGTGGTGTCGGGAAGATGACACGAACGTCGGTACAGCAATGTGTCGGGCTACCGATGAGATACCCGAGCCAAGAGAAACCCAAAGCGCGGAGCGCGTGGCGAAAGGAACGAACTAGGCGCTTCCGAGGTTTGCTGCGCAACTGCCGGTCAGCCACGTGATCCTTTACTATGTACAGGAAGGTGACGTCACAGTGACGTAGGAGTTACGCAAGGTGAGCAGCAGAAGCGAAACCGAAACTGACACACTGCGACACAATAAGGATGTCTTAAGATGGGCGCAGCACATTTAACGATTTTCGTTTAGTGATTTTGCTCTTACGGTGTTACCTTAGCGTGCAGAAATGTACGCGCATCGCCTGAAGAGAATACTATGTAAGCTGAAAGGGTGGAGGTGGGAACCAGCTTTCTGTGTTTCCGTGCTCGTCCTTGTCTGTCTCTAGCCAACGGATCATGAAAGCACGGCACAAAACACACGACGCGAAACTCGATTCTCGCCTTCGACGGGCCGCTCTGTAACGCCAGCCTGTCCCAACAACAACGAACCGTGGTTGCGCAACGTCTCAGCGCCCGGGGCCGCGAGGCGCTGCGAAAATTAAATTCCTCGCAGACTTCGCCCACGCACTGGTTCCGTTTTCTTCGCATTCTAGTTCGCTTCCGTGAAGGTCGGGACGCCTGGCGGTTCCAGCGAACTCTGCCGGGGCCAATCGGTGATCCATTTTGCCACGTGGGTCCGGCACTACTTTCTCTCTCCTTCCAACGGCGACCACCTCTTCCTGTTCTCCGTGGGTGCATCGGGAACAGTCCGTTATTTCGTCGTCATTGCCTAACGCTCCCAGCGGGGCACAGTTGCTCGGGATACAATTACGTCCGCTGCCGACCGCTTAGATGTTTTATTTCTTTGTTTCTCGCTCTCGTCTTCACGTTCTGCACTGGCACAAGATGAGGGGAGTTCGCGAGATTATTGCGCCCGTATTGTTTCGTCTCGCTTCTTTATCCTCTGCGGGACCGCGCGCGCACGCTCGCTCGCTTGCCTTACGCAACCGCCTTTATAGCGACTCGTTTCGCGTGTTACGGACAATTGTATTATGCGCCTACTCTGACGCGGGAACTCGTTCGGCGAATGGCGCGAACCGGGTCGATATAAACGAGTGCGCGAGGCGCTTCCTCTCATATCGTCTCTAACCGTCAAGCAGTTGTAAACGCCACTGCGCACGTGGCGAACGTACAGTACCACCTCTGTTTCGCAGTTTCGCCACAGGGAACTGCGGCGCTTGGGTCTGCGGGAGCTGCTATAGTATGGCGGTTGAGCCAGGGTGCGCCGTAGTTCAGCTGCAGCGTAGGAATGATGGGCTGCACATAAATTTGCCCCTGGTTCCAAATGATTTTGTGACTTTACAAATTGGTCATTAACACCAAAATATCCGTTGTAAATACAGTAATTCGCGATGATTGTGCATATTTACAGAGTATAACTGCCTTCATGCGTTTGGAAGAAAAGAAAGGATTGCTTGTAAATTTAGGCCGGTGTTAAAACCTATTAAATCGAAGTCACGGCCGTGAATATCTACTGCGCGTCATTCCCGCGGCATATAGTCGAACTATGGCAGCGCCGAATTCCCTCTAGTGGTTTTAGTGGAAAGTTCCACGCTCTCTTGTATCTCGCTTTCTGCGTCCATCTGGCTCATCACGAAGGGCTGTTGCGCAAGCGCGAAAAAAAAAAAAAAAAAAAAAAGTGTCGCTTCGCGCCTCCCGCCGGAAGTGTCATCATCACAATCGCTTCGCTTTCTTGCGCGCGTATTCTCGGGTGATGTTTCCGGTGTGGTCTCGTCGGGTCTGTGGACAAGGGAGAGTGACGAGTTGAATTCTGCGTCGTTCCTCCTGTATAATTTTTTTTCAGTTCTTTTGTCCACGTGTGGGATTGTGTAGCCGTTTCGGGAGTTGAGCATTGTGTGTAGCGTCCTGCTTTGCGGCAGCCGCTGTCATCACCGAGATGGTTACACAGTTGGCTCACAAAAAGACTCTCGCAGATGCTACGGAAAGGTGTTTCGCGACCATGCATGTGCGCTCGGAAAAACTGGGTTTGCGTGCTCTCGCATGCGCTGCTGTCTGGCGTGCGAGCTGGGAAATGAGGCCAACAGAGGACGCGTGCGCGCTCTCGCGAGAAACGCAATTGTTGAGCGTGGTAGATCCCCTCGGATAAATTCAACTCTTTTCTGGTGCAGTGCTACCTGTGGGAACCGTGACAGCATTTACGGCTAATATATGACATGGAGAACGCCGAAACTAATCTCTGAAATCTCGTCGGCTGCTTCCGGTTACGTAACTTCTCAGTTTGTGTCAAGCTGAAGTGAGACCTTGTGCGGGTATCTTTGGAGCACTATACCCACGGCGTATCGCTTACTTGCCTTCGGTGCCACAAAAAAATAGTCCTAATATATAATGTGTGGCAATGCTTCTCAAACCGTTATGATTGTTAATTAAGATCGAAGAATCGCGCGCTTCCTCGAACGCCTTGATTTAGTGGCAAATCATCAGGCAAAAAAGAAAAAGCTTTGATATGTTGCCTGAAACTGCACTGAGAATTTTTTCTTTACTTTCTCTCTGTCGTTTTTCATTCAGATGCTCGAAAGATAAATTTCTCACAGCAGTGGTAAAATTCGGACTAAAAAGGGTTAAATATGCTTTCTACTTATGCAGTGAGCTTAATTTCATTAGACTGGTAAACGTTTGAAGGCCGATGGACTTAATTATCGCTTTACATGCGTATGCGTTATAGTCAGACTTTCGTTTTTTTTTTTCTTTTTTTTTTAGGGGGGGGGGGGGGGGACGTCGTGGATTTTGATAAAGAGTTTACTTGGGCCTAGTCAAATTTTTTTGTTGTTGTTCACGATGATCGACTACATTGTATTCTAAAAGAATAGCCTAAACTCGAGAAGTTTCAAGAACGTTTTACTGAATCACAAAGGCCCAAATACGAAAAAAAAAAAAAAGAATTCTTTGAAATTTGTGACGTTACACTGACCCACTATCATTGGGATTTCAGCGCGAAACATAAAAAAAAAAAACTTTTTGAACTCAATTTTATTTTCTAATAACCGACCGATTCTGCGAATTTAACGAAAATATGGTTCTGAAGGAATAATTTATCACTATAAACATACGTGAGCGACAACTGTGCATGCGGAAGGGAGTCCGCACTTTTGTCTAAACTAAACACAATCTACTCGTATGCTTGTCGACGTTTGTGCGAGGAATGACTGCGGCCTTGTTCCGTCAACAATTTGCGTGCCCAGATGGGCGCTGTAAAGGCGAGCCTCGCGGTAATTGGCCGCCAGACAGAGATAACGAGCTGATAGCGCGCGGTACTAAATCTATACAACCTGTCCCACGACTATTTGACGCATATAGATAACGCGTAGCTTTAGTGCTTGCGTCCTAATGACGCCAATCTTCACTTCTACGTAGGAGCAGTTCAAAGATTAAGAGGTGTTATGCAAAACTTGCCTTTTTTATTTCTGCAGAAATACGACGCGCACACACGAAGGGGCAACGGCCTCCTTATTCTTACAACGTGCATCCTCGACTGTCACGTATGAGTAATACGTGACATGCCCAACTTCACTTGCCCAACTTCACTTGCCCAAACACACTTTTACACCAAGGAAGATTGGAACAACGTGTTCAGCTTTTTTTTTTTTTTTTGCCATGAAGAGTACATTTCTACGAAATACCAATGAAACATCAACTGACTTAAATCAATTAGCAAGGTAAT
This sequence comes from Dermacentor silvarum, assembly GCF_013339745.2. Lineage (NCBI taxonomy): Eukaryota > Metazoa > Arthropoda > Arachnida > Ixodida > Ixodidae > Dermacentor > Dermacentor silvarum. The sequence continues at coordinate 214,237,990 of NC_051156.1, read as the reverse complement.
TAATTAGTAATTGCATGGTTTGCTGAACTCCACAACCTAAAAAAAAAAAAAACCCGCTCCAGTTTTTGAAAACGCTATTGTAAGCTGTTCTCCGTGCTTAAATCAGAATTATGGTGTATCAAACTAGGCGTGGCATAAATGATACGTTGCGCGTTACAGCGTTAATCACGTCTACGTTATTGGATGCACTCGTTCGCTTTCTAATTCACCCTGCCATCTTCGTGTCTCTTAACGTTACCCTACGTTACCCCTACATTTTCCGTTTCGTCGACCGTTGTGCAGTCCCTTGGTTTCTTCGCGGTTTGTTTGTTTGTTATCCTCCGTTGTCTAATAATGGGGCAACCCAATTCGTGCGGCAACCCAATTCAGATTTCCTTCCCGTGATCCGGGCTCGGATCGAACATGGTTTGGGTCGAACATGGTTTAACTTCTGCCGGTTGTTTCATGTTGCAAAAAAAGTTCGGCTGATGCGAAGCAGCTTGCAAATGTGCGTTGATGATAACTCATTAGGCCGTTTGTGTCTTGCGAGGCGAGAGCGAGTGGGATCTCATTTGGGATGCAGTCCCGGGCGCAAATTAGGCGCCCTCTTCTCCGCTCCGTCTCACAAACTCGTTCAGTGTGGTGAAAGAAACGTTGCCGACTGGCTGGAGTCGGGAGCGTGAGCAGGTTTCGTGTTTCAGAAAAGTGGAAAAAGGAGGGGACGATTACTGACCTGCCACGACCCGTGGCCTCCGAGATCACTACGACCGGTTGGATCTCTGAGGCCATGTACGACCTTTCCAATAGTGCGGCGTCGCCTCAAGTGGGTCTATCGATGGACATTGCGCGAGCCTTCTATCCGTTTGGCTGACACGACCCATACCTTTCAGTGTACTGCACGGTATTGAGTGAAGCGGAGTGTTAAGTATTCGAAATTAGTCATTAAGCCTGAGCGTTCTTGCATTGTAGATGATCCGACCGGGGGTGATAGTGCCCACAAATTAGGCGCCCAGGTGTGACGCAGCTAGTAGTGTTAACGCTGTCAGTGGAGCCTGCGCTCGACTTCGCAGGTCGCGATAATGGTCAACTGAGACTGAACACAGTCGCAACGACAGTTAAGTTTGCAAGTGTGCGTGTGTGTGTGTATCACGTCCTCAGATGCGTGTTACATGCGCGAGCGTAATGCGGAAGATGCGGGTTCGGCTCCCACCTGTGGCAAGCTGCACTTTCGCACACTTTCGTTTTCCTTCTGATTATTTCGACGTTAATTTAAAAAGTTAATTTACCCTATGCTTGCCCTGGCTTCACTGTCTGTTGGCTTCATGCGGTTCTACGTTAAAAAAAAAAAAAAAAAACGACATTCTTGGTTTCCTTCATTCTCCTCTACGTTGTTCTCCTTTATGTTAATCGACGATGGTTACAGCATGGTTTGCTCGATGACAGGCTGAAGTCCCAGTGTGGTTCAACATATTCGATGTTCCTCGCGTTTGGTTCGATCATTTGACGACACGGAGAACGCTGCTTCGAACACGCCCTCGCACAACGCCTCTGCAAACGTCTCGCTTGCTCTTTTGACGGACCACGTTTCTTTGTGGCCCGCCCCTAAAAGAGACCAATGGTTGCAATTTGAGAGATGGATCTTGCAGCTGTCGTGCACTCATATGCACGACGACTGTGAAAGTTTTAACAGCTGCGTCCGACCGCTCCAACCGGTTCGCCACCGCCCATTGTTTCGCGAAAAGGTCAGCGTGTGTCCACCGCTTTGACTTCTTCCCCAGTCCGCTCGAGTGTGGCTCGTAGATGGCCGCCCGCGCATCGGCCGCGGAGTCGTCCCCTTGATATTTAGTCTGCTTGTGCTCGCTGCGACCTCTGATGGTTGCGAGCGAGCGGCTGAGCGCAGCTGCGCAAACTCTCGCGTCTCGTTATCAGGAGCCGACCACGGGTCGGACGACCTTCTGCGCGAGCCCCCGTCGCTGATAACGCCGCATAGGCAGGCGGCGGCTCGTTATGGCTGCCGGCCAACGTGTACACAGCACGTGCCACTCGCTTCCGGGTTTTATCAGCAAACTTCCGGCCCGTCTGCGAGGGTGAACTGCGGCTGGCTGTCTTCGCTGTGGCTCAAAGGCAGCGGGCTTCTGTTGCTGAGCGCGAGGTAGCGGGTCCGAATCCCGACTTTGGTGGCTAGAGGAATTCGTGACAGCATGTGCGGTGAGATTTGTGTGCGTGTTGAAGGACTTGCGAGGCGGTAAAAACTAATCCGAAACTACCCACTTTATGCGCTCCTCGGAGCTCGATCAATTGTAGCTTTGTAAGTTTAAAATCATAGCGAACGGTCTTTGAAGACTAATACCCGTGCCACACGGGCAAAGTAAAGTGCACTTTGAGCGAGTGCACCACAGCGTGCTGAGTGTCACTTCGGCGGCGCGCTGCTACACGAGAAAGAAAAGTGTTCTTTCAAATTGATGGCCATAGCGATCGGGAGTCAGAAGGGAAAGCATATATTTGTAAATGTAAAAATGTGTGCAAGAATGCAGTTTATTATTGTTAGAAGCAACATTTACAGTACACCTTTACAAGCGCTGGCAACGACGGCAACTTGACCAGCAACAGTCGAAACGACTCGATCCGCCAAACGACTGCGCAGCCATTCACGACCCGGCGTGGTCGTGAACAGCCCGAGATCGAGAGTAGTAGTTTTTTTTTTTTTTTTTTTTGGCGGTGTGGCACATTTTATTATCTTGTCACATTCGCAGTTTAAAACAATGTTAGTAAAAATTACTGCTGACTATTCTTTCAATAACACTTTACTTATATTTTACTCATTGTTAACGAGGCTACGCACTTCGCCGCCGCAAAGTGAGTTCGCCGAACACACTCGCCGGCGAGTGCGCTCTGCAGTGAGTGTCACTATAAGCGTTCCCGTGTGGCAGCCTGCGAATGACACTAGCCGCGAAGTGCACTCGCTCAAAGTGCACTTCACTTTGCCCGTGTGGCACGGCACACGGGCAGCGGCGGAACCTTGGGTGTTTCGTGGAGCTTTGTTCGTAATTATATACAAAAAACGTTTTTGCTTCAGTACATTTAGCTTTTGACCGGTCATTGCGTTATCGTTGACTATCGCGATTAGGCAACGTACACGAGTTAGTTATGTTATGCACGACATCGTCATTTCGGAAACCGGGGTCGAATTCAGAGCGGCTGTGCTCACGTATAGTGTGCTTCAAAAGTTAACACGACGATTCCCAAAGACACTGGTATTATACTTACGCACCATACAACGGGAGCCTTGTGTAAATGTGTGCAGTAGTGCGTCATTTCTGTGCTGTCTTTCTAGGAGCCACGAGTGGCGCTCAAACAACGTACGTAAATTAGCCTGCACAACCGGGTACGGATGTTCAGCGGCTCCTAATAAAACGAATGGCTTCAGTATTAGCATGTTTGCAGCTGTACTAGCGGAAGGTTCATTTACCTGCAAGGCCAGTGGAAGATGCCGTGGCCTCTCTTATGACGCGCTGGTGATTTTCCGTAGCGCTCGCCGAACGGCTGCTGCTAGAGATACGGAGGCTTCGTTTAGCTTGTTTGTTTTTCAGTGCCACATCCATGGATGGATGATACATTGTCAGGATGTTGTTTCGTGGAGCTCGATGCCGCGACGATCGGAACGACGACCTCTCGAAACACACTGGATAAATGAAGACTACCTCTGTCCGAACGAGATACCTCCTCACATTGACCGTATTGACGAAACTTCTTTACAATGCGACCGCCATTGACCGCTGCTTCGACGATGTGCTCATTTTCTCGTCGATTTCTTTCGTAACTGTCAGGATGGCCGAACGGTGACGCGTGGAGGAGACGTCATTACGTAAGAGTAGTTTTGTTGCATATGGGACCTTGACTTTCTCGTCATTAACTTGTTGGTGCTGACCAGTGGAGGCGTCGTTACGTAAGAGAAGTGTTGTGCATATGGGCTCAGGCTTTCTCGTCTATAATGTGTCGTCGGTGCTTTCACAAACGGTGGTGTTCGAAGTGCGTTAGCGGTGTTAAGGATCAGCCAGGCGCCGTCGGTGCTTAGCGAGGTCAATCGCACTGCATGCGTTCAGGAGCATAGATCTACCAGATATACTTTGTCAAGGAGCTGCCACCTCTTGTCATGCCCATGTGCCCGCTTTCCACTAACGAACGTTGCTTCAGGGGCGGCAAGCGAGAGAAAACGAAAGATCATGCAGGGGAAAAAAAGAAAAAAACGCTAATCAATGGTAAAGGGCAGCGCTGATAACGCACCAACCCCTCTTGCCGCGCCCGTTCGCTTATGTGAGTGTCCGCGCGGTCCCCGCGATAAGGTGAACTTGGAACAAAGTCTCATCTCGCTCGAGAGCGTTACGCGGCTGTTTTGAATGTCGGGAGGGTCCGAGTGCTGCTTGACTCTTTCGCTGGGCGCCCGTCAAGTGCATCATTCGGTATAGGGTGTTATCACCTCGACCAGCAGCAAGGCGATATGCGCAGTTTTGGGACTTTCACGTTTTCTTCATTGGGCGTGTGCGCTCGCGTTATTTGTGCTCGTTTCCTTTGTCGTCAACCTCCTCGGCGCGCGCGTCATCCTTTAGCAACAGCGCGCGGCGGGAAGGCGTTTTTAGAGCGGCGCAGATCATGCGAGAAGCAGACGACGGTCGTCTGGCATTTAGAGCGGAGCGCGCCTTGGTTCTGCGAGCCGCAGTGGCCCCCGTCCACTGAGCGCAGTGTGGAGCGCTTTGGCGTAGCACAATGCCGGTGCTCTCCCCTTAAGGAGGGACACTTAAAATACATGTAATTTGAACAGTGTCAGTAAATTACCTTTCCACAATAATAACAGTAATAATAAAACCGTGATCTCCATTTTCTCTCTTTTAATAATCAATCCATTGCCGCTTAATAGCGGGAATTGCCTATACAACGCCCAGAAAAGTAAATTGTTTCTTGTGGACGCTATTACCGCTTGCTAACTTGCAGAAACGCATATGCTAGAAGGCGTTCAGACCGTAAAGTGACACTGAAAGTAGGAGTTGAGCTATACAGTGAAACCTCGTTATAGCGAATTCATGGATATAATGAAGTGAAATACCTCTTGAAATCTCCAGAGAGATTGATATTGCAGTGCATGCAATAATGGATATAACGAAGTAATTTTTGCCTCCCCATTCAACTCCCGTTATAATGAGGTTTACCGTATCAGTAAATTAACCTTCTAGAAAACTAATTTTATCGTTAGGAGAGGCTTGGTATGCCTACAAAGGCGCATAGGCGAGAGGCGGGTGGCGACACGGCCTCGAAGTTCCCGCACCAGGTCGCTATGACGTCATAGATTTTGTCGCTGTTTTCTCGGGCCCTTAGCTTATCGGTAAAGATGGAGTACATCGTATCCTAAAGGAGGCACAGACTGAACTTGGCAAGTTTCGGGAACATTTACTGCGACACAACAACCCACGTACAAAAAAAAAAACAACAACAACAACAACAAAAAGATACAGTTGCCCTGACGTCTCGGCGTTGAGGTTTCGGCGCGAAAAAAATAAAAATAAAAAATAAAATGAAACTAGGATTTTTATTTGCTCTCTGAATAAACAAGTCATCACCGCGAAATTTACGAAAATAAAAGAGAGTCTAAACATTTTTTTAGGGTTTCTCTTTAATATCCCTTTAATCTCATGGGCTTTGAGGAGCTCGTATCTCACTATAAAAGTAATGACCATCCACTTTGCGGAATTTCTCTACAAGATGCGCACTTGGAATTTCGATCTCCTGCTTGAGCAGGCCTCCATGCTTGTAATTTCAGTTCGACATTACGACAAGAAAAAAAAAAAAAAAACCTCTCCATATACGCACCGCCGCCTCGTGAGCTACATCGGCGGAATTCATGTCCCGTCGCTATGTACAGGCTTACGGGTTCTGCATTTTAGTATGTGACGCGGCTGCTTAGCTTGACGCTAATCTTGCCAACCCCCTTGTCTGCGTGTTGACCGAGCTTTCACTCTAATTTGTGCGAGAGCAGCTTGCGTGAATTTACAACGCTCGCGTTATCTCCGACTGGTCTCTGTCGGTACTTGGCGCGACCAGGAAGCGACTATACGGTGCTGTGCGAGAGGCCAAGGTCTCCCCAGCCGGGATTCTGCGCACATTCCGCGCTCAAGAACAAAAGCGAGCGTTGCAGCGGTTGCGTCCACTGCTTGGTGTCGCGTAAATCCCGGACCAAATGAACTGCGGTGCGCGCTGCGCTAAACGGCGTTTGTTCGATTCCGACTGGCTTGTTTACGATATGTGGGGCTGTAGGGTTTAGTCTATAGCGTCTGTCAAGCTTTGTTCAATGGACTGCACGGTCCAACTGAGCTTTGTGTGTGTGTTGAGACCTTCCATATACATGCTTGGGTAACATGGAAGACGCGCCCTGCCTTCACTAAAGGATTGTGAAGCGCATCCCGCATTTGTGTAGCGCGACGTGGACAACAACAGTTCGGTAATAAATGAGGTATATGTAGTGCCAGCCGTCGCCTGTTCAGAAACCTTTCATCATTTTCTTATTCTTCTTCTGTGGAACGGGGAGAAATGGAGTATCGAGTTTCCCTCCGCAGTAACATCCACTTATAGCAGAACAGAGCAGGATTTATGATTGGGGCGCTTGTCAGAAAGTGAGACAGTCACGTAGAAAGCAGAGCAGAACCGGCCAAATGCAACTTTCTTTCGCGTTGTCTGTGTTTTCGCTCAGTCACTCATTTCACGAAAATTATCAGTACAGTAGTAGTCAGCCCGCATAAGCAGTTGTGTGCGTGACTGAGCAGTACGTAGTTAACACTGTACGGGATAAAAATACTCGAAGAAAAAGAAAAAAAAAAGGGCTCACCATGTAACAATACAAGTTACAACTAACTAATTACAAGAACCAATACATGAAAACAAGAGCGCACACGTAGTACAATAAACTGTCTCCGCCTTCCAATCGGTGGCAGTTACACGAACCAGCACGCCCAGCAACACGTTCTCCTTAGCGATTCTGTGTCTATGTAGCCAGAGCTTCCTTTATCTAGTAGCCGCGATGTTGTAGTCCACTACGCTGCACCGTTTATTATCATTATTTTTATTATTCTTTTGTCCGTATGTGCAGCGCGTGGATACATCGGCCAGCAGCTGCTTTTGGCTCGCTCAAATTACTTTGCACTCGGCGGAGGAGATGCGCAGCGCTATCTCGGCGTCCCGCATCACGCAATGCTTTGCGAAAGAAAAAAAACCGCGTGAGGTCATCCTCTTATCTCTGCCGCGTGCCTTTTTCAGTCCCTGCGCAAGTCGTGACCCTCGCGTCACCGGCAGCGGCTCTCTCTCTCGCCGCACACCCGGACATGCGAATCCGGTTGAGAGTGGTGCAGCGGAAATATGTGTAGTTAAGAAGAATTGTGCTCGAAATGACTTGAAATTTCGAGTGCAATCAAGAAGAGAGCTCGAGCATCGCTCCTGCTGCTTGTCAGCTGAAGAGGAAGCGGACTGACGCCTAGGCGCTGCAGCTGGCCCTTGCGCTTGGCTGGGACATAATAAGGACGAGGTCAACGTAGCTCGGTAGGTTAGGTGTGTCTTGATTGCAATTTAAAGGCCGGTCTATACCGTAGGCGGGAACCTTGGTAAACCAGAAGGGTCACGAGGACGTAGATAGTCGGCGATGCCATATTTACGCCATGCCAGCTCGCGTTGACGTCTTGACCTTATAGTGTTCTGTCAGGAAAAGGGAGAGAGTGAGATAACGTTGCAGTAGGAAAGCCTGGCGTAGGGGCGGCGCCAGAAGTTTTCTGTTGGCGGAGCAGAGCTTGTGTCCACTTTTTTTTTTTTTTTTTTTTTTTTGGGGGGGGGGGGGGGTGCAGGAAGGCATTTCATAACTTGCAAACTCCACGGTGGTTGAAGGAAGGCGATGAGGTGATAAGAGTTGTTTTTTTTTCTTTTTTTTTTTTTTCTTTTTTTTTTGGGGGGGGGGGGGGGGGGTGTTCCAATGTAAGGAAAGGGGGAGATTGAAAGCTCATGGCATGTGCTCATTTTTTATTTTTCTATCTTCCATGTTCTGAAAAAGACGTGAGAATGTGATGGTATGCCTGATGTCAACACTAAATTATGCGGCGCCACAGTCTGGGCGCCGTCTGGTACAAGGATCAATACTCATTAATCAAGTCTGTCGAGCGAAATTGAAATTGATAGAGAGAGCGAGGCGAAGATCGCTCTTAATTTCTACGCCGATTTTCTAAATTTCAATTTTCTTACGCTAACATTGAATCCCTTTCGACCATATAAACGTGATATGCTATTTAGAATAATCTGTCAGCCTATACTGACTTCGCGCGTTTTGTTTGTTCAAAACCGACCTAACGCACGGTGATGTGCCGGCGCTAAGCCGGCTAAACTTCCAAAGCCACTCGTTTCCCTCGAGCATCAAATATCCACCTGGATATATGTCACTGCGCTTGCGTTGGCGTATTACAACCAACGCTACACATCCATGTTAGGACTTCACGATGGTGGCGTGTCTGTTACATTATTATTATTATTATTATTATTATTATTATTATTATTATTATTATTATTATTATTATTATTATTATTATTATTATTATTATTATTCTACGTGGCGTGGCCTCGCCCACGTGTTACCTCTTTTTTTCTCTCTCTGTCTTTTTCCGCGAGGCTTGTCGTTCGGCGCAGCTGACTCAACCCATTGTTTGGATTGCATCACCCACTCGTGGTGGCGCTACTGCCATTGTGTGCCTGCTACAAGTGACCGCCGTCACAAGGTTTTCCGAGTTATTTTCTCGACCGCCCCTATATGAACTGCGTCCAGTGCGGGCGGATCCTCCGCGATTGTTTCTCTCGAAATCGGCGCTGTTTGCGCCTGTGTGCCGCAGCTGCTGCTTTGACGGGCTGGCTGAGAGGACTTCGATTAGCGCCTGTTGGCGACACCCTTCTCACTAGGCCTGAATATCGTTTACCGCCGTTGACTCATCGCCACGTGCTTGTAACGCCGCTAGCTCGGCTAGGTTGCCGAGATCGGTAGTTCGGTGGCGCCTTGTTGTTGTTCCGGGGCCGCGCGTCTTGTAAACGGCTTGTGGCCCCGGGGCAGTTGCCAGTGGAAAGTTTCGATTTGGCCTGGGTACAGCAGTAAGCTCGTCGCGTGAGCAGGAAGCCGTATGTTGGAACAGGTTTTTTACCCCGGTGTAGAGTTTACTCTAATATAGAGGAATTGGGGGTAGGGGAGAGAGAGAGAGAGAGAAATGAAATAAAAAGAAAACGAGAAAGAATCGTTTCCAAGTTTTTTAAGTACTATTCCTGGTAGCGGTAATCTGATTGCGGTGCGCGTGAAACTCGTAAAGCACGCGAAGCAATCGTGTAACGCACTCTTGGGTGCACGTTAAAGAACCCTAGATGGTGAGAGCCACTCGGGAGCCCTCTCCCACAGCCCCCTTTGTCATTTTGGCATGCCACTTAATTTTTTACGAGCTTCGTTAGGCGATTTGAAGGTTATTGTACAGCGTATAACTTGTCGTAGCATCATTGTTCAGCGCTGAAGAATTCATTCGCAGAATAGTAAATCGAGCTCGTGTGTGTGTGTGTGGTAATGTTATGCCGCCGATGAACTAAAGTGCGCAGGAAAACCGCCCGCGCGACGGTAAACGGCACGCAGCGCGGTGTGCTAGCACGGCATCGCTAGCGCCTCTCCAGAGTGTAGTCTCGCACGCGCACCTATATCCGCGCGCAGTGAAACAGCTATGCCTCCTCCATTCGGTGCGGCTGACGCGGATGTTGCCGCGCACGTAGCTCGCTTCATTATTTACCTGGCGCAGTTTTCGACCGCCTGAAGGGCACTGCCATACGGGCACCGTCTTATACGCGTCGCATGGCCTCCAACCCACCTCCTTGCGTCTGACCTGAGATAGGATGGTGTGTTTCATGGCGTCTGAGGCACCCAGAGACACGCCAACGGCTGCGTAGATAAATGAACTTAAAATCGACAGCACATGCCAAACGAGACAAAGGAATCGGGTAGTAAAGTGATAATGAAGTTATTTTCTGGAAGTTGACGTCTGCCCACTACATTCGCTCACGTATGAGTTACACTTCGTGCTCGAGCGAGATTTACAGTTTGAAAGCATTCCATTGACTGCTTTCGCAAGATGCATGAAACAAGACATTTAGGCGAGACCGTAGGAATGCTTAGGGGGCCTGTCCGAAGTTTGACATGTGCGCCTAATTCTTACGTTATTTGCGTCGTCTGAAAGGGCGATGCTGCTTATATCGCCCCTCCCTCCCTCAAAATAATAACAATAAAAACAACACTCGGAACTAATTTCAAATGACCGAATAACAGCGTATAGTTATCGCTACGCGTAGAGCGTGCATGGAGTTTTTCAGTTTTGATAAGGGGGGAAACCGTGTCTAGTTGAGGGTCGCAGACTTCTCGTGGAACACTTCTTTCACTTTGGGAGCCTTCGCACGTGTTTTGCTTGAAAATTGAAATTTTAAAAGAAGACAAGAAAAAACTCTTCTTTCTCAGAAAGGTCCGCGTAAGTAAAGTGGGCAGCAGAAAAGAACGTCCGGGGATGCTGCTCTGACGGCCCTTTAATTGATTCCTCTCTTTTAGCTCTCTTATTTCTTCTTTTAGCTCTCTTATTTCTTTTCTCTCTCTCTCTCGGCACAAATAGTGCATTACTTGCGCAGCTTTCGTGACAAGAGTGAAATAATGGCGAGCTGGTGCAAGAACATGATGGAGATATTGCCACGTATGTTTCCGTTTGTGCGTTCTTTCTGGCCTGTACTGTGATCTGCAACGTGTGTGTTCTGCTTTATTCTTCGAGATTTGTCATCTTTCCCTTCTTCGTATCTTACAATTCTACGTTTCCGTCTCCTTGCTTTACCTTTCCGGTCAAGTGTGTATCTCATTTCAAAACAAATAGCAATAATAATACCTGCCGCCGTGGCACGGTTGTTAATGGCGTGCTGCTTCTGAACACGAGGTCGGGGGTTCGATTCGTGGGCGCGGCGCCCGCATTCCAGTGAATGTGAAAGGCCGAAACGCATACGGCAGGACGCTGCAGGGCCAGTCGGTTTGAGTAGTTTGACAACGCCGCAAACACGTCAAGCTACGCAAAAGCGCTTGTGTGTACACTTACATTTAGCTAAGCGGTTTTAAGAAAGCCCTGTGGTGCAGTGACCCGCGCTTCATTTACGGACCGCGCTTTTCACCCTGTCAGGTAGTATTCCCGTCGAACTCAATTCACGTAACGTTCCTCGTTAACGTTCCTAGTTTCTGAGCACGAGTTAATATTTCTTATAGCATCTCCATTCAAGGAGGTCCCTCACTCCCCACACACCTATACACTCTCCCTCGCTCAAAAACTCGCGGCCAACTATACAACAGACTGTTTCTCGGACTTTCAAAACGAGCCTTTTTGGTTGTCTCCTCTGGCGTATACACTGACATCCCCTACGTCGCGGGCTTGCGCTGTGTCGAGAGCGTGGCTGCAGCCCGTACTCCGGAAGCTCCGGTGCGGATGCGACGCGTGCGGCTGGATTCCGTCGCATGCAGTCCGTCCGTCCGCACCTCGGCGCCGGGGCCACGCGGTGCCGGTCGGATCACGAGGCCGTGATTCCTCGTCCGTCCCGTGTCATCGAATGCCTGTTGTTTTCCGGAACCCCCCCTCGTTACTTCTTCCTTCTGTACCCACCACCTCCTCTCATTTCCTGCCGTTCATCCGTATATGCGGCTCTGCGTCCTGTGCGCGCTTTTCTTGCTTTTCTGCGCAGTTTTGGTTGGTTTCTGCGTTGGCCAAAAGCACGCATGCGGGATGCGATGCGATTCCGGCGCGACGAGCGGCGGTGAACGACCCGCGAATTAACTGCCGGGAACCGCTGAATTTTGCCGGAGGAAAGGCGGTGTTCCTTACGGAAGCGCCCGTATTTGATGACTATACCTGCGGTGAAGCATATAGACCTGTTGCTGCTTGCGTAAAATAGCGAGGCAGTGCTTCTGCATGGAGCTGCGAAGCAGCAACTTTTGAACGCTAGTTGTGCTCGAGCGCTGGAGAAGTTTACGGACAATCTTTTCTCACTCAGGTTCTCTAGCTCACTGATTTGCCGTATGTAAAATATGACCTTTAGAGAATGATTCTTCGGGGTCCCCCACTGTCTAAAATTTCTGAGCATGGAACGCAGCCTGATCGAACGGGCACGGGAGATGGCCATCACTCGCGGATGCTGCGCTTGCTCAGAATAAAAGCTTATTCTCTCTCTGGAGTAGCGACTAAATAACGTGCGCAACTTCTTTTTTCTTCGTTAACGCCTATACAGCACTGAACAGTAGCGACGAACAGTTAAAAAAAAAAAAAAAAAAGCTGTGATGTCGCGAATGGCACTGGAGCGCGAAAGGCAGGCGTGACGTCACTCACGTAGTTGCGGCGTCGCTGCTGTCGCATTGCATGCTGAGCAAAAAGAAAGAAAACAAGACAAAGTTTTAATGGCGCAAATCTTAGCGCGGAGGGCAGAACGAATGCACCTGGCCAGTTTTGAAAGGCCATTCGGCAAAGATTGTTGTTCAATGCTGCGAACAGCGAAAAAAAAAAAAAAGAAGTGTTTACGCACTCGTTCGCTTCCATTATGTATAGCCTTTGTTTACAAACACGCAGGTTATCTATAGCCATAGAACAAACGTTACGAAGGCGCCAACAGCTATATAAATGCGCTGTTTCGACGAACGAGACGTATGGTAATACGGCAGGACTAAAGCTCTCGTTCTGTTGCATCGAGTTGCGTCCTTGACACATGACAACGTGCGAAGTGCGTGTTCCGCTAGCGGTCTGTTCTGTCTCCGTCGTCGTCTGGTTCTGCAGCGACTGCCCTTTTCGTCGCTGAGTGTCAGCAGCTTGTATGTAGCGATTAGCGAAAATTGCCTTAAATGGGTGCGTAGTCGTCGCCGTCGTCGTCTTGTATCTCTTCCTCGGTGGCTTCCCGACGCGTGGCCTTTATTTGCATATCTTGGCGTGCGCGGGCCTCTTTTTTTTTTTTTTCGTTCGCGAAACAATAATCGCGCGGAGGTGTTTTCCTCTTGAGTGCCGGTGAGTGCACGCGCACGGGTGTCCTTGTGCGACTGCGCTTACCGCCCGCGTAGCAAGTGCGAATTAACGGCGGCTTTCGCGAACCGAAATGACCTTCGAGGGCTTGCTTATGCGTGCTTGCGTGCGTGTGCGCACACAAGTGCCACCACCGCCACCGTGAAGCACACTCGAACTGTTTTTCCTCAGGGACACGTCCTGCATTAGCGCGGCGGCGGCGGGCAGCCTCCTGTTTTATGCCCCGGAGCGCAGCTCTCCGTATGTTGCCCTCTCGGGAATTGCTTTCACATTTTCGTGGCAATTAACGCTGGTTATCCGTGAAGCACTCGGAAAGGTGCTCCCTCCCCTCGTCGACTGTAGCGCTATCTGTGGTGGCGATGCCGAGCATCGGTAGCCTCCAGACGACGTGGTTCGTATCTCTTGCGCAACGTTTTTATTTTAGAAGCGAAGCTTTTCTTTGCGAACCTCGCCCGGTTTCGTGACCGTGGGCGCTGCGGCCTGGCTGTTATCTTGCCGAATAGGCCAACCAATCACAGCGGGGCAGGCGCGCCACTGGGTTCCTTGTGCCACCACCAGATGGCGCTCGCCTCCGCGGCGGCGCCGGCCGTGCGGGGAAAAAGAACCAGAAAGCTCGCATTCGCGGCAATGGCGGTGGCATTGCATTAGCCTCTCTACAATGACTGAATATATACCCTTCCGTGTCACCTTGTGTCACCAATAAACACAAACTCGTGTTTCGACTCTTTATGCACTCACACAAAGCTTCGCTGCATAGAGATTCTAACTCGTTGGATCTGCTACAATTTTCAATTATTTTTATCTGACCACGCCGTTAAGCGGTATGCAGTATGCTCGTGGACGCGGATCCAGCCGTAGTTTCTCACAAACACTACTAGAGGAAGCTCTGGCGCTAGCATGGAGGAAGGAAAAATGTAAGAGGGAGCATTACGTCACGCAGCCAACCTTGGCAAGCGAACGCTTCGTGTAGCCAGCATTGCTGGCCCAACACGTGGCCTCTTGCGTCGAGATCACGGAGAATCGAGATTTGCCGAGACGGTTGGTTACCGGTACTTTTTATTCGGTGCGCGCCCGGCTGGCAGCTGCTCACATGGAGGAAGGAAAAATATATTTTTCCTTGGTTTTGTTTTTGTACTGAAAAATCAACCGGGAGTATAAAACCTACTGCGCGCTCTGACGTATCCTCCGTGCTCTGCCGTTTTCACCACGTGTTGGGCCACCATACTCGGCTTCAGTCGCGTTGCTCTATGCTCCCTCCTATCTTTTTCCTTCCTCCACTGGTCCTTCAACTTCCTTCTACGGAAGTTGCTAATAGGCCTACCAGCCACGGCCTCCGAGATCCGGCGGCGCTTGATCTCGGAGGCCATGATTCTGCCATCATGGGGATTTATGGATTTGCGTAAACTTCGTGGCTGTGTCTTCAAGCGACTTTGTTGACTTTGCAAAACCGATCGTTTTAAACAAAATATTGGGTACAACATTCGCGATAATTAGGCGTATACGCAGGCTTATTGCGTTCCTGTGATGAAAAAGAAAACCGTGCTTTCTCGAATATTTAGAAAGATAAAGGAGTGGGACTGCTAACTCCACAAGAACGTCTGAAGAAACAGGCACAATGGTTAGACAAATACGTGCACCACCACGTGTTAGCTGAGCCGATCGCAGCGCCACGGTTTCTTCCCTCTTGTAAATTTTTGCCCAATCTCGGAGGCCATGCTGGAGCTAACAACATCGAAGCGTTACGAATATAGATACGTGTACGCGACAACATTGTCAAGTTGTCGTGGCGGTGAGGTGTCAGTGTCTTCGATTTGTTGTCGCGGACCGCCAAAGACGCTCTGCGTACATACGCCAACGCCCATTGGGTGAAATCAGTGCCTAGGACAGTTCTGGGCATGTCCGGGATGACGGATCGAAGAGGCCTTCGATTAATTGTCTAGTAAACCTTGACTGTTTTTGGTGGGACGCAAATGGTTTCGAGGAATCTTCGGCGCCGAAAGCGGCTCGGGAGCTGTATTTCTGTCCTTCGCTTGAGGGCTGCGCTGTTGAAGAATGTGTGCGTTGTCCTTTCCGGTCCGAGCTGCGGGACCTTGCAAGCGAAAAGTTTTTACATCGGCAAGCATTGGGTTGCCGGTTGCATTCCCAGAAGTATGTGCTCTGCTTATTGACTGGTGCGTTGCTGCTTCCTTTCCTTGATGGCCGTCTTGTGACTATACTCTGGCACCCGGGTATGAAGGACGGGAAAGTTTTGCTAGTGCAACTGCACAAGAAAGGCTTTAGGAACATGGAGCTCGGTGAAGCAATGACTAATTTAAACTTGGGGCGCCTCGGTACAGTCGTGGAAACAGCACTAGCACAGTAGCGCGTCCATGCCATCTTTACTTGGTTGGCGCAAGTATACCGCTAGTCTGTGCTGTTCGTAGAAATCAGCAGTATATACGTACATCCTTTGTCAAATTATTCGAAGCATGTCTAGTCGGCAGACCAGTGCGATTATGGCATCACTCTTGTCCTCAATATATCCAACGCCAGAACCTGCTAACCGGTGCCTGCTAACGGCTAGCAACCGGAATATTCCTATTCTTTTATTTTCCCCTCTCACTTGTACATGATTAAATCACCCTTACATTCTCTCATACGTAGTTTAGAAAAGCCTCAAGACGCCAGTACGATACAGACATTAGAGGACACCGCCTAATAAGAACCGGGCTGACATGTCGACCGTAGCTTCGCCCGGCTTCCCTCCCTCACGCATCTCGCAAAACATTCTCTGTTGATCGTCTTTCATCTTCAAAAACAAATTGTGAGAACAGCGAGTACCTGCAGCACAGACAAGGCTTATATTCATTAGTTCTTGTCGTTAAACCTAGTTTTGCGAATTCCAAGTAGCGGGTGGTGCAGTGTACGTTCTTGCGCATAGATTGTTTTGAAAGCTGGATGCTCTTGCGGTGCGTACCTTGGAGCGAGGGAAGCCACCCATTCAGCATAGTTCTGCCGTGTTAAAATGCAAAAAAACAGGTCCGTTTATTGGTAACAAGCCGAATAAAATGTTATACAAAATGTTATATAAAATGCATCAACCTTATACAGCTGCGACCCTAGAAATGGAAAAAGCGTTGTCGAAGAGGCCCATCGGATAGCGGTAAACATCTCCTTTTAGTAAGCACCAATTGGGCCAAGAACTAGTTCTGAAATACCTGATAAGTATAAAAATTGCATTTATTATACGCTGTACGATGGGAACATAAATTACTTATACGTGACGTAACGCGTGCTATGTAACCATACGCCGACCTCCGGACTACGCGTTGTCGCAGCGCAGTTACGCTGCATCCGGCGCTGTGTGTATACTTATTGCCTCCTGGCAGTACAGTGTGTGTGTGCGTGCGTGCCTACGTGTTGGCACAGTGTTGCGCGAAGCGTGATTCACACGCAGTGCAATCAGTCCCTGTCGCCTTGGACCTTAATGTCCCGTGGCTGCTCTTTCAATAGCGGCGCGCTGCCCGCCTCGGGAACGCAACGCCCCGTGTGAACGACACGTGTCGCGCCCGCGCGCGCACGCCGCGCGCGTTCTTGTTTCCTCGAGCAGGCGTCGCGCGCTAACTAGCGCGAAGTCCTGCTGGCAGGCTGAGCGCCTTCGCACTTCCGTGGAGTGCGCCCTTGAGATGGAGGGTGACCGCGTTTCGCGTGACGCCCTCCCCCCTTCCGTCGTCGGTGGCGGCGTTGCACCGGTAGAGGGGTGGCTTTGATATCGAAATTTGATAGCTGGCATCGAGACATCCGAGCTAGCGGTGGCGGTGGCATAAATCATTGGCTCGTGCTGTTCTTTTTTTTTTTTTCGGTGTGTGATTCGAGGTCAACTGCCTTAAATTAAGCACATAGCGAAGAAAGAAATAAAAAAAAATCAATATATGATATAGACGTGCGGAACCACGCGTCGATCGGATCTGCACCGGTGAAGTGGACAGTTTCACCAGTGCAACGTAAACATGGTGCGCAGCGAGGTCGCATCACTCCCAGCACGTGCATTGCTAAGAGCCTATAGGAAAAGCAAGGGTGGGGTTTCTTGAATGCTGTCGCATCAAGCCCCTTTTCAGTACCTGGGGCTTCCTTATATATCGAAACTTCAATGTAACTATATATAGAAAGCGACGTCACGTTATCTTACACGTTGGTTTCACGTGTTCTCTCGCGCAATTTTCCCCGCTCCTTTAATCAAATTTCGTTAAACCTGCGTGCAGCTATACTCTAAATCAAGTCGAGTCGTCCGACTATGTGTGCAGCGTCGACTGTGACTCAGCTTCGCCACCCCGAAATTTCACCCCTGTGCGCGTGGTCTGTTTCAACTTCTTTATTTTCTGGAAAAGAGCGATCGACCTCGTCGTCGACCGGCCGCGTGCTTTGAGCGAGCATCTGGTACCGACAAGGCGCGGTCCCTGTGACGGGGTCCCGTCGCAGTAAAATAAAAATAAGATCGTGCGGCTGTCAAAGCCAGCCCCGTGGCCTGCAGCTCATCTTCGCGACGTGTCGGCCCTGGCACCGCAGCGTGGCCATTAGTGTCGTCTGCGAGCCCGCCCACCGCGCGTTCACTGACCGCCGCAAGGCGTCAGTGGCTGCGATATATAGTTACGTGTCTGGCGCATACGTGTTCAGAGTTGGGCGTCGCAGTGGGTGCAAAGGGCCACCGTGGTAAGGGCCCAAATAAAGTGAAAAACGCGAATAGCAACTGTTGGATAGTTTTTTCGCTCTCTTTCTCTCTTTCATTTTTCGACGTCTTGCAGCCATTGCACCCCGGCGCTTATTAAGATAACAAATAGGTCATTTTCGAGACAATCCAGAGCTTTCAACTGCGTTGCTCCTGTCATGCACAGTTTCGGCTCACGATGTGCCGTTATTTCGAACGCACCTGATTTGTGCGTTCACCGTTCGAACGCGTACGGCCCATTTCGGGAAGGTTTTGTGTCTGGCTTGACTTAGACCCAAGCACTCTGCAGAGCATGTAAGGCCGGGTTTCGCGTCAGCCGATAAGTAACTAAAACCGACTGCGCGTTCCAGAGAAGAAAGGGACCCGCCCATTGTCCGTTACTAATCCTTCCGTTAGGTTTACCTTTGGTCGCCGTCGCCCGGAGGGCGATCACAGTCGGACATAAGCCCTTCCTCTGGTCCTCTTTTCTGGTTAGCTGACCCGACTTATATACGAGTATAGCTTCAATTCGCTGGACTGCACACAATTGGATATCACTTTACACCCGTCTGCTGCGTAAAGTGCCGACTCTCGTGTGTGAACCAACCCTGAGATTGAACACGCGCCCCGCTACACAGCGTCGTCGTCGTCTGCTGGAGCGGCGGCGCCGGCGGGCCGTTGCGAGTAACGTCCCTATATAAGAAAAGTACCGCCATACTTTGATCAACGCCGCCTCCCTCTCTCCTGTATCTCTGATTTCACGATGATAGCGCGCGCTTTCACTTCTTTATATTTTTTTTTTTTCCGCCTTAGAGCCAAGTTGAAAGTCCTCTGCGCAGCCGCAGTCGCCGGCAGAGGTGGCGGCGCGCGCCCGGCCTGAAAGCTTCAACGTAGACTTTCTAGGTGCGCCACCGTCGACTTGGCTTTCGCAAGCAGAAAAAAAAAAAAAAAAAGCGCTTTAGCAGAGGAGACGGCGAAGGAAAGAGTAGATGGCGGTACTTTTCTTATATAGGGACTTTAGTTACGAGTAAGGGGGTGGGGACCTTGGGCTACGCCGACCACGCCTGGGCCGCATCGATCAAGGATGGGCGCGCGCTAGCGGTACCGCCATGCACGAGAGTCGTCGCCCCGGCAACCGTCCGTAAACAGCGCGCCCCGTCGCCTGCCATGCCTTCCTATGTCGGGTGGATTCCCCGCTCGAAAGCCCCCTCGGGTGGCTTAGGAGGGGAAGACGGGGGGGAGGGGGGGGGGGGGAGGTGACGCCACGTAATCGCTGAGCAGCGCGTGCGTGCTTATTATGCTTTTTACGAGAGGCGACAAACGGGAAACAAGAATAATAAAAGTATATCCATATTGCCTTTCGGTGAATAGTGAGCTGGTCGAGCGTACTGTTATGATTCGCAGTGTGAAAAGATGGCAGACACTGACTTTCAGTTGGTGCTTTATTCTTGTTGCACAAGCGAGGTTGGATGGATGGATGGATGGATGGATGCAAAACTTTAATGAAAGTCCTGAGGTACGCGACTCAGCGTACAGCGGGCCGCTCCCATGTTGGGACAGTCAGGCCATGCCCGACCGCCTCATCGTGGGCCCTCAGCACAAGCGAGGTGTCCTTTTTTAATTACTGTCATTTCGCATGGGTCGCCACTCTGCATGATGTGGCAACAAAAGTAAATGAAGCGTGCAGAAATGTTTTATGCAGGCACCGCAGGAGTGATAAGTATGTTGTCATTGATCATAATTGTCAGGTTGGGTGTGGAGGTGGGGGGAGAGAAAAAGAGGAGGAGTTGGTGTTGGAAGTGGAGGTGCTAGTATGCCTGGCTACTTCCGTCAGTGATCCCAATCCCAGTCACATTGTGCGCAACAAAAAAAAGTCTCTTGTCGAAACATTGGCACCCACCTAAAGCTTTTCTTGTTCAGCCTCTGTTGACATAGGTCTTGGGTCATTCGTTGTCATTGCCTTTGCAAGGTATAAGGCTCGCTTTGTCACAGTATTTGACCTGGATGCTAGCAGCATGCACGTCACCATCTGTAGCATATTAAGGATACTGGCTGCTTAAAGTACATATGCCCAAGGTGCATGGGCCATTAGTGTTGAACACCAATGGTGTTCATCCATTGTCAATGGCCTAATAGAAACCCATGGCAAGAATACACATTTCTGCTGACATTATATTTTTTTTCCCTCACACAGTTGTAATTCAGCCATCGTGTGATACTAATTATACAACTTGCATATAAATTGGAGAGAAATGTGCAAATTGTGGCTGCATTGAAAGAGTTGCAAGGAATTTCCATGCAGTCTAGAAGTGCATTGTGCTGTGCATTAGAGATGATCCGTGTATTTTTCAGCTATTTCTCATAGGAGGGTGGTAGCCATCACTTGTGTTCATGAGCCAAAGTGCGGCCTGCAAGAATCACAGATTTCTGTCGTTAAAGGCAAACCTGGTGCCTAATCCTCTTTTGCAATTATCTAATTGTCACATTTTTTCTATTTAAGTAATGTGGGTTAATGTGCATGCTTACGGGAATCTCAGTGCATGTGGGTTCCCTTACGTATGTATAAGAAGACCATTCTATCCTCTTTCCTCTTCAGGTTTGGTGATGAGCGGGGCTACTACTATGATCGTACGGGGGACCGAGACCCGTACGTGCGGCGAACAACGGGCTACCACGACGAGGACAGCTACCAAAGCAGGGGCCGCTCGAGAGATCGATATGCACGCTCAGCGGCCTCCAATGCCTCTGCCTATCAGGACGGGACGGACAGATGCCAGGCCTCCTCCATCTTGCCTGGACAGTACGGGTGAGTGCTGGGACACCTTTATTCTTTCTCAACATTGTGGTAGTTGAATGCCTGGTTCATGCGGGTCCCCAGACCAGGGACTGCCACCCTGGAGACGCATTTGAAAATATCCAATAAGAATGTTTATTCTCTCTCTCTCTCTGAATGCATAACAGGACATTGCATGTAGAACAGCCAAATTAGATACCGTGTAAATCGGAACCTGTATGAAGTATACATTGGGCAAAGATTAGCTTGCACTCATCTTTGTCTGTTGTGTCTTTTGTGTCTTTATATTACCTTTGTGTCTCACTCAGAATCTTTCGTGAACAATAATTTTGACACACATGAAACCTGTGAACTAGCATAGCGCAAATTTTAAGCATAATGCCGCCTAGTAGACAAATCTATTTGTACATTTACATTCAGAGGTGAGTAGAAGTCATCTAAAGTGCAGAAATGTCTAACAAACAAAGAATGTTAAGACTAGGAAAGGAACTGGGTTGCTTTATCGGAGTGTGAATTTCTGTCGGCACTAGGGGTGTAGCTTGTTAGATAGTAGCTTGTCCTAAAAGCCCCATTTTTCTGCCAGGAGTGGAAGCCACTTCCGGAGTCATGGCGTATCACCGCGGCAGCCAGCACCTCTGCCGCAGTCAAGTCACTTCGACCCCCCAGGTGGCTACGGCTTGAGTCCAGCGGGCGAACCCTACCCTGACGACAAGGACAGTGGTTCGCCGTCGGCGGCGCGTGGCGGGCTGGCCTCTCGGCGAGGCTCGGCAGTCAGTTCGACAGTCACCTCGCCTCCGCAGCAGCCGCAGCTGCAGTCACAGGCGCAGCAGCGGTGTCACAACAAGCACGGTTCGAGGTCCCAGTCACGGTCACGCTCTAGCTCTCGGAGTTCAAGCGGCAGTCGCCTAGGATCGTCATCTTCTAAGATTCGCTCCAGCTCTAGCGACAGTAGCTGTCGCTCTCTCTCACCTAACAAGTCACCCACGTAAGTTGGCAGTGTTTGCGTAGTGTTTAGGGTTGTACACTTTTTTGTTACAAATGCATGCCAAGCTGCACTGAGATAACCTTAAGGTTTCTCATGATGGCGTGCTGCTCTGTCAGAACCATCAGCTGACAATGCACAAACAAGCGAACACAGGAACACACTACAGTTTTATTTGTAGCTCCCAAAGGCCAGACTTCCTTCTATCATATCTGTGTCGCTGATGTTACTACTGAGTCGCAGCTACTTATAAATGTTAATTTAATCTGTTGTGCGCAGACATAAAATGTAGTAGTCATAAGTGCTTTGTCTTCTGCACTTGGTGCCAAAGTTAGCAAGTCTCCCAGCCGAAATTTATATATATATATATATATATATATATATATATATATATATATATATATATATACATTCTCTACAATATATCTTTCCTTTTTGGCCTCATTCCAGACACCATTCAAGCAGCAGCACCAAGGCGTCACGCGGCGAGCGGCCAGCGAGCGCAGTGACAGCACCATCATCGAGTTCATTCTTGCAGTCAACCATCTCCACACCAAACAGTACTAGCATCAACGCCAACAATGGGAGCAGTAGCAGTGGCAACTGCTTGCAAAACAACAACTCCCTGGATGGGAGCACAATGGGCGACAGGGAGGACAAGCGGCCACTCGGCATCTGTGTTCGGAACCTACCGGTCAGATCCACTGGTCAGTTTCCATTCTTTGGTGATTCCTCTTGCTTCTCGCCCTGGCTGAAACGACGCAAAGTGTTTCTTAGTTTCTCAGCAGAGCAGCCACTGTTGCTTGAGGGGTGCTTGATAAACAGGAAAAAGGTGTAAAAACACACAATACCTAATGACGCCAGGTTCTCACACTAGCACACCTTGGTGTCATGGATTTGTCAATTGCTTAATCAATTAATTGTTTTCCATTAAGGGAGGATAATATTTCATTTTGAAAGAACCAAACACTCAACCTAACAAGTTTCAAAATCTTTTCTTTATTTGAAATTTGTGATGTCTAGAAATCTGTAAAGTCATTGTGAAGTACTGACACTGACTTGAGCTTTTGTCTCGAAATTTAAGGAGACAATGAAAGTTTGAGCTTAATTTCTCCAGTAATAACCATCATTCTTTCGCGTCAGGCTCCAAATGCAGATATAACCTAGAAACCTGTGCAGCCAGTGAACATAAGCCAGCGTGGCCAAGACAGGTTACTCCAAATCGGTTGGCGCATTTCTCTGCAAAGTTATATCAGTGTCTGCCCTTTCAGTGACGAGCTTGATAATGGCTGCAGTGTCCTTCTCCTTGCACATTCATCTTAAACAGGGCATGGTTTCTCACTGTTTTGCTGTTTATGTTCCAGACACAAGCTTAAAAGACGGCCTCTTCCATGAATACAAGAAACATGGCAAGGTTACTGTCGTCAAGGTCATTGGGCAAGGTACCGAGCGGTACGCTGTGGTCTGCTTCAAGAAGTGAGTATGCTTTCAGGTTCTCCGGTATGCATTGAGCTATGGGGCTGTCGCCGCAGCATGCATGCCTCATGGGACTTAGTGAGGGCAGGCAAAATCCAATGCAAGCCAAAAGGTGTTTGTAACATGGCAACTCGAATTGGGGGAACGAAAAGGATCGAAGCAAAAGGCAGAGGAATGTCTCAGTCAAGTGACAAGATTACTTGGCTTCATCATGACAAGATTACTTGGCTTCATCAAAGCCATGGTCAAGGCATTCTATTTTTGTCAAGGCCTTGACAAGTTGTTTTATTAAAATGTTTGCACTTGTCTATGTGGCTTTCCTCATCCTTGGCAAGGTCTTATGTCTTTGCCAAGTCCTTAATCATTCTCATATCTGTCAAAGCTTAGGGTCCTGACAGATTGTCCGTTTGTTCAAATTTTCTTAAATTTACAAACCATGGGCATATTGTGGGACCTTTGGCCACATTATAACTTAAACTGCTAGCCAGACTATACCTGATAACGAATTAACAGAAGCTGACTGTGTCTGTTCGTGTTCAAATATTAGGGTAACTGTGATGCTCAAAGCACGCAAAGCACCTTGAGTGTGCCTAACACACGAAAATGAGACATACATAAAGTAATATTGCAACGACGGCTGCACATAATGTGGGAATCACATATGGGGAGTCGCTAAAGCTACTGTTTGCCTTTTGCCAGGCCCGAGGACGTGGAGAAGGCACTGGAAGTGTCCAAGGACAAACTATTCTTCGGCTGCAAGATCGAGGTGACATCGCACGAGGGCCTGGACGGTGAGGACAACGAATTCAGGCCACTCGAAGCAGAGCTGGACGAATACCATCCGAAGGCGACGCGGACTCTCTTCATTGGCAACCTTGAGAAGGACATCACTACCACAGAACTGAGGAAACACTTCGACCAGTTTGGTGATATCATTGTGAGTGCCACTTCCAAAGATCTGTTCCGGTCATTCCTTCTTGGGTGCTACATGCCATCCGAAGCATGGGAATTTAGACAACTGGGCACTTTTTCTTTTCTTGTTCTTTCTTAAAGGGACACTAAAGAGAAAAATAAGTTGAACTGTATTGATAAATGTTGCTTCAAAAACAAAGAAACAAGCAAAACTATTATAATGAGAGGAGGCATGGAAAGCCACAGAAGATTCAAGAATGAGTGACGGGTGGGGACACTGCCCTGAAGTTCCCACACCAGCTTGCCATGATGTCATGATTTAATTTTGTGTTTTAGTTTAGTTACTAGTTGTAGTTAATTTCTTTTATCTGTAAAGAAGGACTACATTGTATTATAAAGCGGCCAAAAAAGAGTTTGAGGAGTTTGATAACTTTTGCTGTGCCATAATGGCTCAAGTATGACAAATGAATACTTTGAAATCCATGATGTCATGTTGCAGTTAGATTCAGGCACTGGGGTTCTGGCACAAAATTCGGTAATTGAAAGTTTGACCTTCTTTTTCTCCTCTTGCATTCAACCTCTTCTGTGAAATTAATGAAAGTAAGAATATTGCAAGAATACTTTTTTTGAGTTTTAACTGATTTATCATTTCTCTTTAGTGTGCCTGTTAAAGCACGGGAAATATTCCGTAATGTCATTGTTTTTGTGTTGCAAAAGAAGTAGGCTTGTGGCGTACAGGAGCTCTGAAAGCAAGTTTCTAAAGCTCGCCCTGCAATCTGCGAATCATTGCAGGAAATCGACATCAAGAAGCAGGGCTCGGCGTCGTCGTACGCCTTCATCCAGTACGCGGACATAGCGAGCGTGGTGAAGGCCATGCGCAAGCTAGACGGCGAGAACTTGGGCGCCAACCGCATCAAGCTGGGCTTTGGCAAGAGCATGCCCACCATGTGCGTCTGGCTAGACGGGGTCACCGACCTGGTCTCGGACAAGTTCCTCAGCCGCACCTTTGGCCGCTACGGGCCCGTCTCCTTTGCGGCCATTGACCGAGAGCGCGGCCACGCCCTCGTCTACTTCGACAGCCTGGAGTGCGCGCAGCATGCCGTGGCAGAGATGCGTGGCAGGGTCCTGGGCGGCAAGAAGCTGCAGGTGCGTCTTCTACATACTGTGCCTATGTTCCTGGAAGGCAATCTTAAGGTCGGTCCCGTCATACCAATAGCCGGCTATAATCATCACGTTTTCGCTTTGCGTAAATTTCATTACAAGTAGGCTGTACATTATTTAATAACTTGCTTGGCACAACTGATAAAGCATTTTGCTGGATTCCCGGTTTTGTCGCTTGGCTGTTGAACAAGCCACGACCTGTTTAACATTTTGTTTGCATTGTCGAAATGCGTTTGTCAGACAGAAATTGTTGTCTAAGTGCATCATCACAGTTTGAAATGTTTGAATATTGACGGCTTCCCATGCTCGCTTTCTTTTTTCTTGTTTTGCAGGTTGATTTTGCTAGTCGTGAGTGTCAGACAGCTTTCTTCGACAAGATTGAAATGTCTGGCCAAGTGCTCCAGGGTGAACGACCCTGGGAGAGGAGGGATCGCCGGCAGGAGTTTGACGTGATACGTGACGAGAGGTTTCCAAGGTTGGTCATTATATCCTAGCTTTTTCTCTTCCATTGAGTAGCAACCTAAAGAAAGGAATCCTAAAGGAAAAGATTAGGTCAAGCTCAGATTTGTGGAGTGCCATTCTAAAGTGTTGATGTACTTACTTAATTTTATCCCAGTTTTTTTTTTCCTCCCTCAGGAAAGATGAGTTAGAACTGCAGCGTATATTAGAATTGACTGTAAAAAGAAGGCTGACCACCCAACATCATATCGTCATTGGCGTCAAACTTACCCAGTGTGGAATACTCTCTGCACATGAAAATTAAAACGAAAATATGCAGCACGTGATGCAGCACACTGGCCATAACTGCATGCAATTCCCATAACCGCCAAACAAAATGAAAGCAAATTTTCCAAATGCCGTACAATCTTTTGCATACACTGTGCGAAGCTGTTGAACATGTGGCATACAGTGTGCATCATAGACTACAGCAGCAACATTGAGAACAATGAGAATCATAATGCATCATCTTCAAGATATTTCTTTTGGAATTGTGATGTGGACAGCAGTCACACCAAGTGTGCTGTGTCGGGAACCAGTCTGCTTATTGAGCTTGGTTTATGACACCCACCCCCATTGCTGTCATTTTCCAGCACTGTGAAGAGACCACAACAGTTATCACTGTAATGATAATAACGAGATTGGAAATGAAGCATGACAGATAAGAAGGAAGACTGAGAATATGAGTGGATTTTTTTTTCTTTATAGTTGATTTGGTTTGAACCTGGATTGTGAACCTGGATTGTGAACTCCTCTCATTCACTTGCAGAGACAGCCGGGGGGTAGCCTTTGATGGCCGTGGCTACAGCCGGTACGAGGCCCAGCAGCGCTCGGCTGGGCGGGGTCCCTTTCGTGGCCTGCAGCGAGGAGGCACCTACAACAGCCGAGGCCGAGGCCAACCATTCCAAGGTCGTTATGACAGTGGCGTCTACCACGACGAGTTTGGTGAACGAAGGCACCGGTGAGCAAGTTTACTTTGCACAGAGCGCAGATACGCTGCAAAAAGTGACAGTAAACCTCTTTCACAGATTTTTTGTCATGGGCATGTATTTGAAGGGCGTTTAGAATGCGCTTTGGAAAATGGTTCTTTTGCTCTCGGTGTTTGTTGATAGTGCTACTGACCAAAGAAGACGTTGCACGATTAGAAGAATGCTGCACGTTTTGACAACGCTCAGAGCTATTCAGGCTGCAAGAAGTCAGTGTAGCAGGGTTAGCAAGATTGCTCTCTGTCGAAGATGCTCAAAACTCACAAGCCCCCCTGCATGTTTTCTCCACTAGGTTTCCAGACAAGGAAGACGGCTTAGAGGATATCACTCCATACGATGAACGGGCGGAGCGCCTCAAGCACATAGATGGAGTCTTGGGCGCTGCAGATTGGGCGCCCCGCAAGACGAGCAGCAGCATCAAAAAACACCGCAACTCAACAAGCGATCAGGAGAGCCACCACAGCCAGTCGCCACCGCAGTCCCGGCATCACAGCCGGTCCCCGCCACCGTCAGTCAAGGGCTCTAAGAAGGGATCGTCCAAGGAGCGGCCTTCCCAGCGGCACCGGCTTAGCCCTGGCCGGTCGTCCTCCCGGAGCCCAGTGGTTAGGGACGTGGCTTTGGATTCGGATGATATGCTTGTGGATGTGCGTGACATAAGGCGACGTTCTTTAGACAGCACTCTAAAGTCAGACTCCAAGGAATTGCCACTGGCTTCCGTGTGCAGCAAGCTGGAGGCATTTCAGGACTCTGGTGCCGAACGGATACGCAGCAGCAGCAGCAGTAGCAGCCGTATGAGGAGGGATGAGGACGTCAACTCAACAAGTGATTCCCCATCACAGTTGGAGCGCAAGAGACGCTTACTGGGGCTCAAGGAGAGCTCAAGTGGTTCGCGCCCAGAGGACAGCCGCAGTGACACGGACTGTGCCGAAGGTGATGAAGAGCTGTCTGTACGATCTGACAGCAAATACCTTTCGAAGCAGGTGCAAGACATTTTAAGCTCTAGTGATGGCGAGTGTTCCCCCTGTGCCGACGGAGCAACCAGGAAGAAGGGGAAGGGTTTGCCAACCGACACATGTGCAGCGGCCAGTCGTTCGCGACCGGCCAAAGACATTCCCAGTGTTGTGTCCAAGAGGTTACCCACGAACTGTAGGACTGCGGGTAGCTTTGAGGCAAAATTTTCTGTGGAAGTGCCGAGTGTCAGGGTGGGTGAATTGTTGCAGAGCTCGAGGAAGCAGATGGATCCACGGCGGCAGCTTGACCACAACAAGGTGTCCTCCACTGTGAGCAGTTACCTTCGCGCAAAAAAGGTGCATTCAGACAAGCTGGACCTGTGTGTGGGGGGTGACCGGTCAAAGCTGTGCGACCCGAGCCTGGTCTCATCCACGGACAGTGAGATGGGCTCACAGGATGCGTCCCTGCTGGCGCACTTGGCTAACAAACATGGTGAGGAAGGCATTGACGAGGTGTCCTCATCGAGTGATAACCCACAGCCGCCAGTACGGACGCGGCCTTATCGTGAGTCCAGCCCACTGTCCCTGCCCCTGCCCAAGTTTGCAGCGGCTTTGCGCTCACCCAAGACGTCTCCTTGTGTGGCCGCATCCCCGATGGCCAACTCGCAGAGCCCACGTGGCAACTGTTCACCCCTGAGTGCCTTGAACACCAAGAACGGACCCGTGTTCCCAGAAGCCCTGACGCGGCCTGAGAAGCCAGTGGAGGAAAAGCCAGTGGAAGTTATCCCGCCTGAGTCAGTGCCCGAGGCTCTCTCCCCAAGTCCATCCCCCAAAGGGTTGAAAGGCCCTTCTGATTCCAAGCTGCCCGAGAGTTCCTCAGACTCTGAGAGCTCGCTGCCTTCCCCAAATCGTCCGTCCTTTGATGAACAGATAAGGGCACTCGATGAGAGGTACAATGCCCTCACGGGACCCACTCGAACATTCACCGGCCCTTCGATGGCAGGTTGCACAGTAGAAGCACCGGCACCAGTGACCATCGACTACAACAAGTACAACATCAAAAAGCGACCAAGGTTTCCGGCTCTTTCTCAGGAGTTTCGCACTGAGCCATCGGAGATAATGAAGACCCTGCTGGCCAAGACCACGATCCTGGACCAGGACTCCAAGCGGCTGGAGCACATCAACGAGAAGTATGAGCCAAAGGATGTCAAGCTCGATCTTTGCTCGAGCAGTGCCAAGCCATTGTTTCGTACCAAGGCAGCCGCCAAGGAGTTCTCAACTCCATTGTCACTCCCTTCCCTGGGCTTTTCTTCGTGCGCTCCTGCCACTTCTACTGCTCTGCCCCAGGGTGCCTCTAGTCCAAGCTTCACACATGCAAGCACCGCTGCTCCTGGAGCGTCCCCTAGCCAAACAGTTCCTAATTGTCCTTCTCAGTGCACCACAAGCCAGACCCTTGCAGCTCCAGCCCCTCTGGCAGCACCAGAGCCTCATCCGAAACATGTGCCGCTGATGGTTGCAACGTCTTATAATGAGGTTCCTCCCGCAAGGACTGTTCCACCCTCCATACTGCGGCGAGACTCTTCTCCACCCTGTGTAGTGAAACAGGAGCCATTCCAGAGCCCACCTCGAAATACCACACCTTTGTCGCCACCTGCTGCAGTTGTGGTGAAGAAAGAGGTGATGTCGCCCAGGGCTTCTTCGTTACTTCGGCGAGACTCCTCTCCTCCGGTTGTGGTCAAGCAGGAACCCTTCCAGAGTCCGCCACGAACTCCCGCTCCACCTTTGCCTCTGGCTGTGAAGAAAGAGCCCGGGTTGGAGACCCTTCCAACGAGGAAAGATAGCAGGAGTCGAGAGACGTGCGCGGTCAAGCTGGAGCCCGCAGCTGTAAAGGAAGTGAGCGTGAAGAAAGAGGCCCACAAGGACAGCAGCACAAAGAAGGAGCCCAGGAAAGAGCATCAGTCGTCTTCCTCCAAGAACATGATAAGGGAGCATCACGCCACTTCTGATGCCTCTTGTAACTCAGTGTCACATAAAGAAAGAAGGGATTCGCACTCTCACGACTCTTCGGACCTACCTGCACCCCTTCCACTGGCAGCAGTTAAACAGAGAGTGTCATCTGTTGACAGCAACGAATCTGACTCGGCAAAATCATCCCGATCGAGTGATGCCTACCTTGAAGTTCCCCCAGAAGCCACCTGGAACCGAAGTGAAGATGAAAGACGGTCCATGGAACCAGAAGCGAAGAGGCCAAAACTGTCACATTCCTCACGGGAGAGAGACAGCTTTGACAAAAGCCACTCGTCCAGCAAGTCAAGCTCATCACATTCAAAGAAATCTGAGAAGCGGCTCGAGAAGTCGTCATCCTCATCGTCGTCATCTTTCAAGTCGGAGAGGACAGAAAAATCACATTCGTCCCACTCATCGAAAAATGAGTCTGGTGACAAGCAGGATACGAAGTCGTCATCCGAGTCCAAACGCGATAGCTCTAAAAGCAAAGAAGACAAGAAGTCATCTAAGTCAAGGGACAGTAGGGAAAAGTCACGGGACCGACCTAAGGAAAAGGAATCGAGTAAAGAGAAAGGCCAAGATTCGAAGCACGGATCTTCTTCTGGGTCGCACACCAGAACCAGCAGTAGCAGCTCTAAGCAACGAAAAGAGCACGGGTCTGACCGTTCCGAAAAGGATAAGTCTAGGTCCGAGAAGCGTACTTCATCAACAAGCGAACAATCAAGGGACTCAAAATCTAAGTCCAAGAGCAAAAGCGAAAGCCACTCTGCATCAGCCCCTCAGGCGTCCGACTTCTGCTTCCTGGATGATGAGCCTGTATATTTTTCCATGTATGACAAGGTGAAGGCACGTTCGAGCCAAAACCAAACCCTGAAAGATCAAGCAAACATGGAAACCATGCGGCAAAAGTTCAGCCGGCTCAAGCAGAGTCGTGCCAAGAAGGGGAAGTCTGCGGACATGGACTCTGATCGGGATTCGGATCTTTCTAGTCACCACTCTTCCGACTCCGAGACCAAGTCTAGGGTTCCATCTCACAAGTCCAAACAGCTCACCAAGAAGCGCAAGCTGGTCATCGAGAGCTCGTCTGACGAAAACGAACAGTCGTTTGCGATGCGGCTCTTACACAACAAGGACGATGACAGCAGCGACTTCTGCTCTGACTCTGAGGTGGAATCGTACAAGGAAGCCTTCAACAAGTGCAAGGAGAGAAAGGTGGACATTTCTGATGTTGAAACCTCAGACTCTGACGAACCATCTCACATAATGGCGGCATCTCGAAAACAAAAGCGAAAGCAACGTCATTCCTCTGAGAAGTCCACAAAGTCTCGGCATGGAAAATCTGATATAGAGAGCTCGGATGCAGACATCAGCAGATCGTTGAAGAGAAAGGAGCTGAAGAAAAAAGCACTGCGCAAGCCTAGCATTCTCAAATCTGATGCAGAAGGCTCAGACGACGAGTGCCATCCAAAGACAGATGAAGGCAAGTCGGTCAAGCAGAGACCATCAAGACAAGAAGATGTCAGAGACAAGTCAGACATATCCCACACCAAGGAAACTGTCAGTCATAGCAGCAGAAGCAGTAGCAAAAGCAAGCGGCCAAGCAAGGACACTGATGAGTCCAAACATGAAGAAGATTCAGAACTGTCTAGGCAAAGGCACTCCAGTAAAAAGCGCAAAAAATCTAAAAAGTCGTCTAAGTTAAAAGAAAAGAAATCAACAGAAAAATCCAGTTCATCATCACTGGCTGGAGCTCCATCACAGAAGCGGTCTGACACACACTGGGATGTTGGAGAAATTTTAGACGAGTCTTCGGTGTCTTCAAAATACATTGGCTCGCCAAAACGGACACTGAATTCACCACCTGTTCTGCAGCCAAGTATTTTCTCTGATGTGGAAATGAAGTCCGAGCTGTCAGATTACGACTTTGAGTCATCATCGAAGCCGACAGAAAAGCTCAAGGACAGGCATCCCGAGGCATCATGGGACAGCAAACACAATGTGCCAATAGAGTTCTCCCCTGTGAAGGAGATCAAGCAGGAAAGAGAAGAGGCAGAAAGTGTTAAGAGAGAGAGTGACTCTGAACTTGACAAGATTGTCGACGCTCTGACCGAAGCTGTTGAGTCACGAGGTCCTGCAGTGCAAGAGCTTCCTGCCACAGACAAAAAAGAAGGGTACGAAATGGATAGATTGCCCTATGATGATGTCACGTGTGACGTACCATCTACAAGGCATCTTAGCGAAGATGATGACAACAAGGAATCATCTTCGAGGCAGGATGACGGGAAAAGCAAAGAACACAGGAAGAAAAAGAAGCAGTCAAAGGAGAAGAAGCGAAAGCACAAAGAGGAGATCGTCGTACAGGGTTCCCCCGTGCGAGAGCCTATCGAGGAGCCTGCTCCAGCATTTCCAGCTGCACTGGACGAAGACAGCAAGCTCACTGAAGACATTCGCTTGGATGAGGACATAGCAGAGGAGGCAAGGCGTCTTGAAGAGGAGCTGCTGGCACAGTCTGAGGAGACCAGCACGTTTGGCGACGGAGACAGTGTGCTGAGGAGGGAAGAGAAGCCACTGCAGGCAGAAAGGCACTTTGAAGAAGAAGCCGCTAAGGAAACAAAGCGACTTGAGGAGGAGCTGTTTTCGTCGGGCAGGGACTCGTGGCACATGAAAGACGAGAAGGTTTACGATGACGTTGCACCCCAGAAGGAGCCCAAGACCGATGTTCTGGATGTGTCCTCAGCAAAAGATAGCAGCTATTCAAGCCTGGTAGCAACGGAGGAGTTGCCAAGCCGCCATTCAGAGTCACCACACTACCTCAGCCACGATGTGCCAGAGCAGTTCAAGATTGACGACAAAGAGCAGAACACGTATGAGCTTGACAGCCCAAGAAAGATGGAGGACGACCTGGCAGTCTATGCCCTGCTGCAAGAAATGGGGAACGATGGCATCTCTGCCCCGGAACTTCCAAAGGAGCCTGACTACCTTGACCCTATGGTGCAGCATCATCAGCAACAGCACGAGGAGTCTATGAGCTTTTTGCTGCCTGATGAGAGCTCGAGCTCCCTCCAAATAGATACATCTATGCCAGATCTCACACAAGAGGAAAGCAGGGAATCTGGTGGTGCCCTTGAGTTCACAGATGCTCTGCAGTCGTTGCAACAGCCACAGCAGCAGCCGCAGCAGCAGCCACAGCAGCAGCCACAACCACAACAGCAGCAGCAGCAACTACAACACCAGCAAGAGCAGCCACAAAGTGAACAACCTGAGGAGCTCTTGGAAAAGACTGCAGAAAGCCCCATCGAGGAATCCTCCACATGTGAAAATGCTGAGGAAGTACCAACGAAGGATGTAACATCAGAGCCGCCTTTGCTCATGGATGCTAAAGAACCTGAACCAAGCATGGTGCCACCCAAAGAGCTTCCCGATCTCACAAGAGCTGCACTGCAACCAGAAGGGCACACTACATCAACAGAAGAGTCTGACATGGCTGGAACCACAGCAGCTAAGCCCGAAAAGCAGAGGCTCAAGCGGAAGCGGCGGCGAAGTTCAAGAGCCGAGAGTGCCAGTCAGCGACTTCTGTCCGATACAGACGAAGAACACCAGTTTGTTGGCGACAAGAGGTACGAACAGCCGGAAGAATCCCTTCCAGCCGACCCATACCAACCTGTCAAGGAAGAACCAAGGCCATCGCTCACAGAAAGCACCCTTCCTTCTGCAGAGGAGTCTGTAGAGGAGAAGCCTGCAGACGTCACAAAAGCTCCAGCTGGAACTTCGGATGACGAGCCAAGCATGTCACCACAGCATAAGGCTCTCCAAGTTACGAAGCAGGAAGAATTGAGCGATGCTGTGACTGCACTTGCTTCTGACGTTGTGGCTGAATCCAAAGAAGAGTCTGAAGACATGGAAACGGTGGAAGAGAACAACGAGGATACAGCAGACTCAAGACAAAGCAGTATACACCAGACTGATGTCCCCATTGAGAATGACAGCAGTAAGGATCAAGAGATGTTTGACGACATGTCTCATCGTGCACCAATTCTTGATATCATCGAGACCCTTAGTTCTCCTGTTGGAACTGGCGAAGCACAGGAGGGTGAGCAAGACGAAGTAGTACACCAGGAAGCTGACTCTTCTGGCGAACAGCTGGACAACACTCTTTCAGCAGAAGAAACTCCAGCACATTCCACCGAGCCCGCTGTAGCAGGAACAGAGGGTGTCAAGCGCAAAACGGGGAGCCGCAAGGGACGCAAGACAAAATCGAGGAGGGCCTCTGTACCTCGCCTGGAAGTCGCTGATGTCCCAAAAGTTCCTGCAAGGAGAGGCCGTGCCACATCGGCTGACAAAGTGCGGCGCTGCCTAAGGTCAGATAACATTGACAACACGCTGTCAGAGACAGAAGATGCACCTACATTCCCATCAAGCGAAGTCAAGAATGAAGTTGCCAGTTTGGAGGCTGAGCCACTGCAGATTGGAGGTGAAGCACAACACCATGACGAAGAACGACTGAGGCTCTCGTTTGACAGCAGTACATCCAAAGAGAGCACTGAGTCGTCTGCTGCTCCGGCTGCAAGCCTTGCTGGTGGTCATGGTGCAGACAACACCCTACCTGAAGAGAAGCTTGGTGACTTCTGCATGGACCCATACAAGGAGGAACCGAAAAAGAGGAGAGGACGAAAGAAGAAGAGCTCTGGAGAGCATCATTCAGGTCGCATATCACCTGTTCTTGACAAGACGTCTGATCTGAGAAGTGAAGAGCACGATTTCAAGGATACAGATAAGCAGAAAGAACAACGACCACTCTTCATTTGCACACGACAAGGTGCAGCAGTGCATGAACACAAGTTGACAAAAGGCAGTACAGCTAGTGCCTATGATGTGTACGAGTTCAAGGATTCTGAAGATGAAGAGGAGACCCAGTTCGGGGGTACTGATTGGCAAGTGGCACCCGAGAAGCACCTCGAGAGGCACATAGAGGCCACCCCAAAGACTGCCGACCACACCATCCATGATGAAAGCAAGACGCACGAGTTGAGACCCGCCGAGTGTCCAGCCTTTGAAAGCAAGCTCCAAGAGTCTAATGCTCACGATGCCAGGCTACACGAGACCAAGACTCATGAGCTGAGATCTCATGATGCCAGTAGAATGCACGACGTCAAGAGCCATGATGGCAAGGTTCATGACAGCAAGACCAGCGAGACTGTCAAGACTTATGACACCAAGGCCCATGATGCCAAAGCAAGCGACGCCAAGACCAATGAGGTCAAGGTATACGAGGTCAAGGCACACGAGGTCAAAGCTCACGAGTCGCAGCATGAGAAGCGGCACGACGAGAGCAAGCACAAGGCCTTCCATCATGAAGACAAGGAGGCTAGCACCAAGGAGTACGTCACCGAGCTGAGTCAGCATGGCAAGATCTCTATCACTATCCGTCTACACCAGAAGGACGGCCATGATGGCAGCTCATCCAGCACAGCTGAAGTGGTTAAGACATCAGAAGCAGTCGCTGGGGACGACACTCGGCAGGAGAAGGTGCCACCCGCCAAGCAAGAACCGTCCGATGCACATCAGATCAAGACCAGGAAGTCAGCTCGGCTCATGTCGCAGGCCAACAAGACCACCATTGACGAGACTATTGAAGATGTAGTCAAAGGTAAGGCTCTTCATGCTTACTTACTGCAGGCTCTTTTGATGCCCTGTCATAAAGCTTCATACTGTAAAGAGCTATTTTAGTAAACCAATCAGGACTGAGCAAAGCGCTCACTGCATTTGGAGCTTTACTGCAAATGGACTCACTGAAAACTCCTATTTCAATCCACAACCGTATTGATGAACACTGCAAAAGCACTAATCATAAACATTCGGTTGAGATAGCAGCTAGCTAAGCAGGTTTGCCAAAAGTCTGTGACATATTATACAGCGAGCTCAATGACACAATTTGTTAACTTTGGTAGTGATGACAGCTGAATGGAAACTTCGTCAGAAGACCGCCACATGCGTTGGGTATATCTGTAGTTAATACCCTAAGCTCTTGTTTCAGGCATGCTGATTGCTCCAGGAGGCTTTTTGTTGTTAGTATGTGCAAAATACTATATTCAGAATTCCAGTAATGGGGTCTGTGGTATTAGGCTTTGCTTGCCTAGGTGTTCTCAACAGTCCAAAAGCTTTTCCCATTATCATACTTAGCCAAACTAAGCAATGTGCAAGCATTTGTTATTAGCAGGCTTGACTGTGCGTGCATGTGCATGATTCACAGTTACATTTATCTAGTAGAGTAGTGCTGCAGCCATTGTCAGAACATTTTAAGCTGGCATAAGGTACAGATGAGTAAGGCTGATCCCATATTTGCTGAACCTCGCAGGACACTTCAAGGCACCTGAAGAAGAAGGTGACTTGCACTCGGAAGGACCGATGACCCGAGCTGCTCGAAGGACCAGGTCAAGTAGGCGGAACGAGGAGGTGTCATCAAAGGCCGAGCCAGAGGGCACCGCTGAAGTGACAAAGGCCAAGAACGAAACCCCGGTGCTTGTCATTGCAGACAACAAAGTCAAGGATAATGTTGAGGAGAGCAAACCAGTTGCTCCTGTATCTGCTATTGTTCTTCCACCACCACCACCACCACCACCACCACCAGCAGTAGAAACGTTGAGTTCAGTGGCTGATACAGAGCACACTAGCAAACCAGAATCCAAGATGTCTCTGCGGTCCTTCAGGTTCACACGATCTGCAGCCAAGGCAGAAATGTCAAAAGACACTGGAGTGAAAGAAGAACCTACCCACGAAGTTGAATCCTCCAAAGAAGACCTCTCCTCGCAGCAACAGTCTCGGCCAGAAGCAACTCACGCAGAAGCTATGCAGGCAACTATTACTGTGCCACCAATGAAGCCTGAACAAGTGGCTGTCAAGGATGAGCAGAAGACAAAAGCCTCTGCAGGACCTTGTGAAACTGAAGACAATGACTCACGATTGAGCCCAACAGAGCTCATTGACCCTGTCACTGGCTTCCTCACACCCGTAAATAAGAATGGAGAACCCTCAGTGGCAGCGGCAGCAGCAGCAGCAGCAGCAGCAGCAGCAGCCGCCCCAGCAGCCCCAGCAGCCCCAGCAGCAGCATCCGAAAGTGAAGTTCCATCAAGAATTGTGAAGCCGCAAAGCCAACAGACAGCTGCAAATGTCATAGACTGCAAACCTGCACCCGCTAGTTCTTCAGTAGAAGCAAGCACTCCATCGTGGACAATTCCATCTCATTCTAATGCTGTGGGTGACACAAAAGCACAATTGAAGGAAGCCAAACCTCCGCTTGAACTTATCCAGCGACCGCCAGTACTGGCACATGCTGGTGCTGCAAAGAGCCATGCAATCTTGCAAGGCCCTGTAATCCACGGCAGGCCTGCACCACAAGCAGTTGTTACAACCATGTCACCATCAGAGCTGCAGAAGGTGTCTGCTGCTCACATACGGCCAGAGGCAGCCGTGAGCAAGCCATCTGAGATGCCTGTTGGCCCTGCCGTGGCAGCCATAAAGATTCCAGAGCAGCACGCGCCCAGCAGCATGCCAATTAGCACATCAGTGCCAACAGTAGCCATGCCAGCCCACTTTGTCAGTGCCAAGGGACTGTCGCTGCCACCAGTGGGACAACCCCCCGTGTCTCTGGGGCAGCCCCCAGCTCCGTCTATGGGACAACCGCCGGTGTCACTGGGACAACCACCGGTGTCACTGGGACAACCACCGGTGTCAATAGGGCAGCCACCCGTGTCTGTGGGGCAGACCCCAGTACCCCTTTGTCAACCTCCAGCGTCTCTTGGACAGCAGTCTATGTCGCTGGGTCAGCCTCCACTGGGCGTGTGGGTGGGAGCCCGTCCACCCATTGGACCTCAGTACGCATCGTCGTTCACCAGCCTGGCGGGACAGCAGCATCTGGCTAGGGGTGTGCATCCTTCAGTGGTACGGACACCATCACTGCCACAGCAGGAGGCTGCCACCAAAATGCCTGGTCCTGCACACACGATGGTTGGAGGACCCAACTCGGCACAGGTGCACTGCAGCCAGCCAAAGATGGAGGTGAGCAGCCCATGCTTATGCATACAGAGTTTGTGCATTTTGCCCAGTCTTTGATTGGGCCACACAAATGTAGCGTTTAATTGAGAAACCTGAAGGACTTGTACTGATTGTGCCAGTGCCCTATGTTCTGCGCACAAAATATCAAAGCAGCATAAGGTGCCAGGAATTTCCAGAAATTAATTTGCAGAGTGATGTGAAACATTAGAGAAGAAAACAGCAGAGACGAAAGAAGCACGAATTCCAGCGTTGGTACACTGTGTGTGTGATCCCCGCATTGAGCTGACGTCGGGGAGCACTTCCGATGACCAAGTCCGTTACTGTGTCAGCCGGGGCGGCCTGTCTGCAGCATTCTCGGCGCCTATTTTGTGCTGCAAACGAAATGAAATGCTCGCTTGGGCGGCATCGATAACGAGGGACTCCACGGTGCATGCATTATATGTGACACTGTGCGTGTCTCTACACCAAATGTATCGAATATTCGAAATATCTAGTTGTAGATATTCGATTTGCGAATTGAATTATTCGAACGTTCACTATTTGACTCGATTTAGTGATATTCGAGTTTCGCAAACCCCTAGAAAAAAGATAGTGTGAGTGTGTTGTTGTATTTGGTAATTTTATTGTGCTTCTCTTTTTCTTTTTTTAATCTTCCTTTTTTTTTCTGCTTCATCTTCTTCAGGGTCCACCAACGCAGCTGCCAGCGGCACAGCAGCCCCACCATCACCCACAGCAGCACATTCAGCCACACCAGTCACATCCTCAGCAGCACTCGCAGCTGCACGGACCATCGCCCCACCAGCAGCTGCTGCAGCAGCAACAGCAGCATCAGGTGCCCCAGCAGCAGGCTTCACAGCACAAGGTGTCTCAACACCACCACCAACCACTACAGCCACCACAGCAGCAGCACCAGCACCAGCAACAGCAACAAGGTCCAGGCTTGCACCCTCCACACCATCCAGGCGAGATCAAGGGGGTGCCAGTGTCGGTGGCCCAACACCTTCAGCCGCAACAGCCGCACGTGGTTGCCACGAGTCACATCAAGGCCGAGGGCTTTGCCATGCCATCGCAGGCTGTGGGACGTGTGGGCCCAGCAGCTCGCACGCCTCCAGTCCCTGTGCCACGCCAGCTGACCCTGGTGGAGGGAGTCGTGCCAAGCAGAAGCCAGGGCCCACCACAACAGCAGGGCCCTGCCATCATGACCCAAGCACCCACAAAGATCCACGAACCGAGGACACCAGTCGGATCCAAGGGGACCATGTCGGGAATGCAGCATGCGGCCAAACAGACGGGCGGCTTCCTGCAGCCACCGTTTGGGGGCTACGAGCCCTCAGGCATGGTTAGTCTGGCTCTCATAGCCGAGAGTGATTCACATGCACTCTTTGACAACAGCGTACCCCGGTTGTGGGGTTGCATTGTCATTTGCTTTACTTGTGCTTCAGTTCACATAAAAAATTCACCTATTTATTTTTTATTTTTTTTTCTCGCTATATGTAAAGCCTAAAGGGTTGTGCCAGTTTCCAGTGGTAGGGAGCATTGGCAACCCTGTTTGCCTGTATGATACTTATGTACATAGCACCACTAATATAACTTAGAGGAAGACTGCTGTCTAAGTTTAAAAAATTTGCATATACTGTTTTGAGGAGTAAAACTCGACTTCTCTAGGCAACTCACTGGAAGCACCACAGATGTTGCCTTTTATTTATATTTAATGAGCATTTTGCTCTCTGTTATGATTATAATATGACCTGAGGCTGCATGTAGCAGCCGCAGTCTGAGGCGTAGAAAAATGGAAATAACATGCAGAAATACAGTACTGGCTCAATCATGTGTTTCTAGCTTGATTTTCAACTCTCTGTGCTCGCAGCAGAGGGCATCGAAAAAGTAATAGTGAGACTGGTCAGTCACCTATGATTGGCTTTCTGTTACATTGTCATTGTCCCACTTACACGACTGCCACAAAGTCTGGCACCGTGTAAAGTCTGTAGCACTGAACAGAAAGGCTTTGTGAAATACAGATCAGCTTCGTAGAAAGAACTGAATAAAAGGTTTCGATGGGCACTTTCTAGTGTAGGTACAGTGGAACCTCGATACGATTCTGTGTAATACGTTTTTCGGGATGATACTTCTTTTTTTCTTACCTCCCCCCACCAATGTAATGATTTAGTTGGATAATACGATGGATGATATGATTTTCGGATGATACGCTTTATTTTCCGGTTCCCGTGAAGATTGTATCAATGAAATTCCACTGTAGTAAGTACAGGCTGCCAACATAAGCTTGTGTATCTCACTTGGCACAAAATGCTGATTTCAGTCAATGGCCATATTTACAGCCTGGAAGCTCGCATGCTGCCACTGGAGGCTCGACTGGGGTGGCTCCACCAGCTGGAGGTGTGATAGCCGAGCTTCTGCAGAATCCACATCTGATGCAGCAGCACAAGAACTACCAGCTGGCTGTAGCTGCCTCGCAGTACATGGGAAGTGGGCCACTGGGGCGACCGGGAGCGAGCTTGCATGTCGGTGGCCCCAGCCCCACTGCCACACCGCCCCAAGAGCTGCTGCACTTGCGTCCGCCACCTGGTCAGCAACTGCTGGTGGCAGGCCACCTGGGCATGCACACGCCAGATCTGTCGGCCTACATGCACCACCACCAGCAGATGCTGTATGCAGCCGCGCAGCAGCACCCTCACTATGCCCTGCCACCCGAAGCTCAAGGGCTGAGATTTGCATACCCACCAGGTGGATTCCGAGCGCCGCCTGAGCCTCGCGAGGGTGTAGCCAAGGAAAGCCGTCCACCACCACCCCTCAAAGGAAGTGACGCAGAGCCCACCATAGCTGAGGGAGCACCAAAGGACGTCCCCAGCAAGGAGCTGCTGCGGCCACCGTTCCCACCATTGCGACAGACGAGCCCCAGGGTGGCCTCCTCACCGCAGGAGCGAGTGACGGACTCCCCCGCGGTGGCCAGCCCCTACGGTCTGCGGGGGGCCGGTCATCTCGGGCCCGCAGACAAGGGTCCTTCCTCGGACGAGCCCCCCAAGCCCCCCGCTGCCCACCAGGGCTTCCACGAACCAACGGGGGGTCTGGGGGGCTCGCCGCCCTTCCTTCACTCACCCGGAGGTGCGTTGGCCCTCAAGAAGGAGGCCGACGTGGCCAAGAAGGGGATTCCATTCGAGCGACGCCAGACGGGCCTCGAGGCGCCCTTGCACCACGGGCCACCGCCCGCACATGCCTTGGCACCTCCACCTGCTGCGCCTCGATCTCAGCCGCAGACACCCCCACATGCCAGCCAAGTGCCTCCGCAGGGAGACTCCTTCCTGTTACAGGTAAGCACGCAGCAGTCTGCCCATCTGCTTAATGGCATCTTTTTGTTAGGCCTCACATTTAGCAATCACCGTTGTATATAGCAGAAAAAAAAATTTCTAGGATATACAGATAGGAGTGTACATTGCAAAACTGAATGTGACCATGTAATGCATTGTGTTGTCACGTGTAAAATAAATTACGGAAGCTGTACAGGATGGATTCCTGGGCCTCCACATAATCTATACACTTGAGCACTTACAATGTATACACAGGGACAAGGGTAGATGATATAGTTCCTACGCTGTAGAAGGATCATCAACTGGACTAGTTGGTAAGGTGTCATAATGAAAAATAAGCGACATCAGGACAAGGATACAGAGTAAAAGATGACACTTGTACTTGACCTATGCTAGGTTAAATCCTCTTGTTCCACATCTTACAGTGCAAGTATACTGTAGCTGGCAGCAAAACCTGCTGTCGTGAGCTGCATACTGCTGGATAAAAAAATGTTGTGTGCAGTGTCGCAGCAGTTCATAGAACCAGTGTAAAGATGGTCTAGAAACCATGTCTAACATTGAACACAATGACAATAAGATAATACAGGCCTTTTAAAGTTGATGTAAAGAGCAAACTAGCTTACCAGTTCTCACTAAAACGAAACTAATAACAGCTTTTCTCTTTAATGAGTTGAAGTGCCCTCACTGATTACTGAAACACTGATCTTGTGTGTGTGTGCGGGTGTGTGTGCAGCGCTACCCTGTCATGTGGCAAGGTCTGCTAGCCCTAAAGAACGACCAAGCAGCCGTGCAAATGCACTTCGTGTCGGGCAACTCGAGGATTGCTGTTGCATCACTTCCACCCATGACCGACGGCTGCACACCACCAGTCCGCATCGCGCAGCGCATGCGGCTTGAGCAGACCCAGCTTGAAGGAGTAGCTCGAAAAATGCAGGTGAGTTTCATTGCTATTTTCATATCCAGGGGGATAGAAATGCACTCTTCATAGCAGTGTTACGGCCCACACACAAAAGAACAATTTCCTACTTTGTGTGTGATGTAACACTGCCACAAAGAATACATCACCAGCTACCCTGCTAGCAAACGTTATTAAACCTGCAACAGTTGTGTTGGGGTTATGGTCCGCTGCTGAGCTTGTGGTAGTGGTTTCAATTTCCAGGTATACTGTGGGTGAATTTTGGTGGGGGTGGAATGCAGTAGCGCTCATGTACCAAGCTATTGGTCGTCCACTAGACAACTCTTGGTAATGGAAATTAATCTGGAGCCCTCTTCTGTGGCACATCTCATAGCCCCTATGTTGCTTTGCCTCATAATTCAATAAGTCACTGAAACAGTCATCCTAAGCCGAGCCTTTTCCACTGCATGGCACATCTAGGCTTGTATTCATGAAATTTCTGTGACACGAGAAGATATTCTCATTGACCAGCACCAGCCAATGATGATAATGATGACACAGTGATTGCAGTGATTACTGCCTGAGATTTGTGGCTAGTGAAAGAAAGATTGCTAACAAGTTGAAAGCATGTTGACTGTACTGTTAACCATCTTGTGCACAGTCAGCGCCTGAACATTGGTCAGTAGTAGTATTGGGAAGGACAGAAAAATGGTGAAGGAAGGAGAGCAGCTAGCTCTGCGCGCAGAAGCTACCTGAAAATGTCTTTTTAGTGAGAAAGTGAAATGTGAGCAGTTCTCTTGGGCCACTTGTAGCATCTACTGCATCTTGTTGCCAGGCCAGTGCATGAACAGTAGCCACGTGCAAAGTACCAATTATCAGTGAAATTGACCAGGCTGCAGTCAGCCTTGTTCTGCACTCAGGCAGGTCCATATGTCTAAAGCAGGCATTCCACATAGCCGACAGAAAGCCCACACACACAACGCCCATTTGCCACTTCAACCGGGCACTGTGCAGCTGCTAGAGACTAATTAATTCATTATGGTTTTCTTCGATATATTGATCCTGGTCTGTCCAGGACTGCCCGAGGAGCTACATACTCCAATTCTTATTACCTGAAAGTAGTACCTCAGGCAGCCTTTGACAGTCCCGGTTGGCAAATGAAAGATACCGAGTGCTGCTGCAAGATCCGCAAGTAACTGGCATCGAGTCTGCATCGTGTGTGCCTCTTGGTTCCAGATGGTGGACGAGCACTGCATCCTCCTGGCCCTACCTTGCGGACGAGACCACATGGACGTGCTGCAGCAGTCCAACAATCTACGCAATGGATTCATCAATTACCTGCAGCTAAAGCAGGCTGCTGGCATTGTCAATGCGGCTGCACCTGGCTCTCAGCAGGTGAGCATCTTAGCCGAGCAGTAGTAGTAATCGGTGCACCAGCCCTGAGACAGGAAACGCTTCATTGGCTGGCCATGCTTTGCTTCAGTTAACTGTAGGGCCTATTATGGTTTCGATAATAGCATAGTTATTTTTTGGTGACTTGTAGTTTAAAGTGAAAACATTTGAAAAAGTAGCTAGCTAATCTGAGCACTAGATAAATGGCGCACTGCAGCCGTGCATAGAGAAATGCTTGATTCGTGAACTAAGGCTACTGCTATAACAGAAGTGGTGATGTAGAGCCTGTCAAGGTTTCAATTATGGCACTTATTTCTTGTTTGCATACAGTTTAAAATGTGTAAGGCAGCAGCAGAAAGTTGAGGTAACTCATAAATACACTCTCATACATTTGTGACTTCTCCCATCCAATGCATGGAAATGTGTGTTTTGGGTGCTTGCAACATCTATAAACAGCAGACAGAGCTCGTCTTCAGCAAAAGCTTATTTGCGAAACTATCTCTTAAAAAACTAGACGTGATTACATTGCATGTAATATCTTGCATTGAGCGAGATGGTCACACATATCAAAAACACTTGACGGCACTAGCAGCAGGGACAAAACACGTACGAGGTATGGCGCCCATGTTGTATGTGTCTCTGTCTCTAGCACCGTCAAGCGTTTTCGATACATAGCATACAAAAATGCATGCTGGGACCAACAAAACAGTTCGAATAATCCATCAATTTGAATTATAGTTTTTGAATTATCAGGATTTCGCTGTATTCTCAGGAACAAATTGAAACCCGTACAAAAAAATACAAATCGGAACAGCAATATCTTCCGAGGTAGGGGATGTGTTACTTTGGTTGATTGGAACTTCGATGTGCATGTTCATCTTTTCTTTCTTTCTTCTTCTTTTCTTTTTTTTTTTGTAGCAGAAGACAAATTGTGCGCTTATACGTTTATCAGATGAATTCCTGGTGTTCGTTTCTTTAGTTGTCCCGTCTGTATTTCATTTGTGCCCTACACTATGGTCCCTTGTTAAAGAAAATATATATTCAGTAATATAGCCTGTATAACCAACATTCCACCTTTATTGCAAAGAAGTTACCGATGTGATCGATTGGACATTACATTTATATGTTAAAAT
Source organism: Dermacentor silvarum (assembly GCF_013339745.2). Taxonomy (NCBI): domain Eukaryota; kingdom Metazoa; phylum Arthropoda; class Arachnida; order Ixodida; family Ixodidae; genus Dermacentor; species Dermacentor silvarum. Next base: position 214,193,639 of record NC_051156.1, on the reverse strand, counting down.
ATTAGTCTATGCACCTTTACGCCACATGTCAGTGATCCCGATGTCAGAATACTAAGTGCACGTTCACTTTAACAGTGGACCACTGCTGTACATCTGTGCACCTCTTTTCGTGTGCAATCACATTGTGTCTAAAGGCCAGGAAATGTACTGAGACTTTTCCTTCTCTCTCCAACTTTTGCAGCCAGCCTATGTGATCCACATTTTTCCTTCCTGTGAGTTCTCCAACGAGAACCTCGCACGCATCGCACCAGACCTGCTGCACAGCTGTCAGCGACATCGCCCACTTGTTGGTCATCATTGCCACAGTGTGAACCAGGGGAGGGTGGGATGGAGACGACCCGTTCCTCCCCGCTATCCACAACAAAAGATCTCGTCGTCACTTGTCCTCGACAACAAAGACTGTGAAGTGTGAAGTCCGTTGTTCCGCACGCACGCGAAAGAGAAGAAAAAAAAAACCAAAACCCAAGAAACCAATGGTGCTCTGCTAACAACTTCGTTATCTTTTGGCCACTTGCATATACGGCGCAGAGAGTTTTATTGGAGACTAGAGGGACGGCAGCCCGCGCCACCACCACCACGACCCAGCCCCCCCCCCCCCACCCCCGCCCGACCCGCCGCTGCCACCGTCTGTTTTTCCCTGGGATTCTGTGTCGCCGTCTTGAGCACCGTGCACGCAGTTGGTTGCTGCCGTCCCTCGTCTTCGCCCCTGTTTTTTCGTTGTTGGAAGAGAGGAGTAACTATGTCGCATTGCATTTGGGTCGGCCTTTTGGGTGGGGTCGGGCAAATCGAAGAATGTGTGGGGACACTTGCGCACCGGGGAGGGGGGGTTTGGGCGGTAGGGAAAGGTGTTTTCGTTTTGTCGAGAGTGCTCCTGTCATTATCTGTCTTGTACATAACTGATTGATGTGCATGTGTACATATATTTATGTATGTAAACATACAGTATATATATATATATACATATTATGTATATGAAGTAATAATCTCCAGTTAAGAGAGCATCGCCAGTCTTTAACGTGGAAGGCCGGTTTGAACGTTGGAACAGGTGAAAGAAGAAAAAAAAAAGAAAGAAAGGGAAAGAGATGTGCAGAGAATGCGAAGAAGAAAAAAAATACGCTATATATAGATGCAGGCTCAAACTACCATGTGATATAAGTAAATAAGGCAAAGATTTTCAGTTTGTACATATTATTAGCTAAGGTGAGAAGAAAACATGCTCTCCTGCAAAAACTGTTGTCCAATGCATGTGTGTGTATGTATGTACGTATGTATGTAGGTGTGTGCATATTGACAACAGTAGTATTGTACAGTTTCTGTATAATGTTCACTCATAGAAGAAAGAGGTGAGATGTTTTCAAGTCAGGGATTTCATTGCCACACACACACACATACACGTTACATAAATGGTGTGCAAGCTGTGTGGAAGGGACACGTCGTCGTACCGAGTGTTGTCACGAGCTCCTGCTTCGCTATGTAAACAACAACAAAAGAAACAAAAACATGGTTGTGGAGAGCGAGATGCGAGCCGTAGAAACCCCCCCAGGATCGTGAGGTTTTTTTTTTTTTTTTTTTTTGCGTACCCTGTGTACATTGTGTTGTTGCATCTTACACCATTTTCTTTTTCGCCGACATGGACAATACGTTGCATTGATGATGTAAAGAAGCATTAAGCGGCTTTTTTCTGTCTTTTTTTCTATCGTCGGTCACTTAAGATTGTTCAGATAGTGTACAGCGGTCTTCTGGTTCTCACATCTCATTTTCATTCATTGTGTTTAGTTGTACAGAAGAAAAGAAGATTGTACCTGGCATAGTTTTTAACTTTTTTTTCTTTTGTTATTGTGGTAGAATGAACTTTTGTGCATTTTATTCATGCTTTACAAGGTGATGAATGTTTTTTTCTTGCTTACGGGGACAAGATTTTTTTTTTCCCCACCCCACCCCCTCGTTGTTTTGGGGGAGGCAAGCAGTAGTCTATCGCGACTGTAAATTTTGTACATAAGCTGCTACGTGTGTATTGTATTGTCTGTACATTCAACAACAAAAACCTTTCTCTTCAAAATTTTAAAGGAAAAGGGGGAAAAAACAATTCTTTGTGATGTCTTTTCAAGCCACACCTCACATGTTTCAAAGTGGAAAATAAGCTTGCTTGGAGGCGCACGGCAGTCTGGATAGGTCGGGACGCTGGTCATCGATCGATAGGAGGTCACGAGATGTGAAGGTTTTCTTTTTTAGTTGCTTTTTTACCCAGTGAATCAAAAGCAAAATTTATAGTTTGCTCACGTGTATAGTCGTCAAGTGCTTTTTAATCGGCAAACACAGTGGCAGCGCCAAAACAGAAAAGAAATACATTGGGCGTTGTGCTTGTTTAGTAGCAGGTATTGCGTTTAGCATAGTGTTACGCTTTCATTTAACTAATAGTACGTAGGAAGGTTTTGCCACATGCCTATTGGTGTTTACTTTTTAATTTTGAAATCCTGGCAGAGGTTTTTCAGACAGATGCACAGGTAAGGAAGGCATTGCGAGAGAAAACAAAAACAAAAAAAAAGAGAGAGAGAGATGAGAAGGAGCTTTGGGAAGAAAGAACATGATGCACCTAAGTGTGTGCAGGGAAAAAAGAAAGAAAAAAATGGGGCGCCGAGTCCTCCTTGCTGTTTTTCTCCCGTTTGCTCAAGCCATTTTTCAAAGGAGTCTCTATCTATATACTACTACCAGCCGGTGTGTCGTCAAACAACGTTTACTACATGTTGCCGCGGGGAAAGTCTCCCAGTCGTTTCTCACACCAGGGCGCGATTTTCACTTCGTTTCGATGCGACCTGCGCGCGCGTGCAGATAAGAAAAAAAAAAATGTGTAGGAAGGGACACTCCACTACCTTAACCAAACAACCGTTCTCTATTTCTGTTCTCTGCTACTCCAATCATTGTTCACATGTGCGCTCCATTTTTAATGTGTGGAAGAGGAAAAAAAAAAAAGGTGTTTATGTCACCTGGTTTCCATTGTCTGTTTGTGGCTGGTTGTAAAGAAAAATAGGGGTGTGGCCATGGTCCCCTTGCACCCCTCGACCTCCCCCTTGGCTACCCAAACCTGTACATAGTGGCATCCACCGAGGGGCGCCTCGGAGGTGGCCGGGGGGTGTGTCGGGCTCGGTTTGACCCCTTCGCAGTTTTTCTTCCCCCTTTTTATCCCGTTTCTTCTCATGTTTTTATTTTTATTTTGTCCATACCACGCAGAGCAGTGATACACATAAGTTATTAGTAACGTAAATAAAAACGAGGAGGTGTAACAAATGAAATGGTCTCTGCCGTCTCATTTCTGTTTCATCATGTGGCGCTTCTCCGGTGGCACTTCCGTGGTCACTGCACAGGAAGAGAGCCCTTGGTCAGCAAACCACACATGAAAGTTGCCGCAAAACGGGACATCAGATGAGTAAACTTTGCATGCGTACTTAAAGGGACACTAAACAGAAACTCTAAATCAGTTTAGACTGATAGAGTATTCTTTGAAAACTCAAATTTTCATTAATTTCGCAATAAGATGTTGATAATTAGCAGAAAAAATAACGGTCAAGTTCCACTTTTCAAAGTTCGCACCAAAACCACAGTACCGCCTGTATGTCACTGTGACGATCATGGATTTCAAACCATTTTTTCATACTTGAGCCTCCTTGGCTCAGTAAAAGATCATGAAACTTGCCAAGTTCAATCTTTATATGCTTAGAATACAATATAGTCCATCTTTACCGATGAACAACTAACTATGCCCCAGCATGTGCCAACAATCGGTGACGTCACGGCAAGCTGGTGTGGAAACTTCAAGGTGGCATCACCACCAGTCTTGCGGCTTTTATAGCTTACCAAGCCTGTTTGTATGGTAATTAAGGGTGGCTTTTTTTGGCATTGTAGAAAGGTAATTTACTAATAAAGGCTAAATCATTTTTCTCTTTAGTGTCCTTTTAATGTGGTACCATCACTGCTGCTTCTGTGACACACTAACCCGGCACTGCAAGTCGCAAGCTCCTCATGCCAAAAATATTCGTGATGTGCTTTGTGCACCTGCTGGTGGAGCCAGGTATGACTTGTCAAATATGCAAGGAAGTCGTAAGGCTGAATCCATTTTTACTTTTTGTTTCATGCATTCGTAAGTATTACACTTTTTTTTTAAATCGGTTTGATGGAAATTCGCAAGCATGAGGAAGGGAGCAAGGTTTATGAAACGGGGAATTTTCATCCACCTGACAGCATAGTACAGTTCTCTTGACAATACTTTCTGAGAAACACCTATAAGTTTCCCTTGTAGCTTTGTGTGTACTGTAAGATGGACAGTTTCCTATTTCATTGCATTTCTCATAGCTCCCTCCCTTTAATACGTCAAGTTGTTTCTAAAATATTGCCTAAATCAGTTTAGGAGCACTAAAAAGCACCAAACCGAAATAGTGCTGCACAGCACCATCCCTTGTGATGTGGCGACGTTGCATGTATTAATGAGTCTGCTGGCATAGTTCTTATTTTTTAGGAGCACTAAAAAGCACCAAACCGAAATAGTGCTGCACAGCACCATCCCTTGTGATGTGGCGACGTTGCATGTATTATTGAGCCTGCTGGCATAGTTTTTTTTTTCTTCATTTTTTTTGTACTTATGTTTCTTTCCTACCATAGTGCCTGAAACAGGTGAGAGTAAAGACGCATCCTTTTGGAATTGCCAGATTTTAATGGTGTTGATTCACTGGCCAAACACTAATGCATCAGGAACATTGATGCCGCAATTGGCACGTATGGCACTTATTTGCACAGAAACAAAATGCCACGCAACTGTGTGACTGGGCGTAAATGATCAGGGCAGTGGCGCACCGACGGGGGGGGGGTTTGGGGGTTGTAACCCACCCCTACCTGAGGCCGACTTAACCCCCCTCTTTTGTTTAACCCCTTTTCTTTCCTTGCGCATTTGAGTACTGCAACTAAAATGTAAAACACGCAATCGTCTGCACACTCACAAAAAGCGAATTTTTTGACAATTTCCCGTGAAGAAGCTGAAATTAGTGCTATTTAGATGGTATTGGCAAACTGTCAACCCCCCCCCTGGCAGAGATCCTGGGTACGCTACTGGATCAGGGCATAGAGCCAGAACATGTAGAAGTTTCCCCAACATCTATCCCCCTCCATGCATACACTTCGGCGACTACCTGACCTGTAGATCTGTGACATATCCTGTAGACATGCCACCCTCCGCCTCGTACACTTCCTTATCGCACCTCTTTATCCCTACCTCTCAGCCCTGGATGGCTGACTATGATGATCCACCCCAGCAACAGGGATACCTGGCAGCGTACACCTTATCCGCCATCAAGCACACTGACGGAGGTGGCCTCGACCGAGGCCACCTGCTCATTAATCTGCTGGGCGACAATTACCTTTTTTATTTCTTACTCTCTGCCATGCGTGGGCTTAAAAAAAAAACTATTGTGTTGCTTTTTCAAGGGGCACTAAAGAGAAATGTTAACTAGAAGCGGCAATGCTAAGTAGAATGAAAGGTAAGATAAAGACGGAACATCTTGTTTCCTTCTCACATACGAACAGGCGCCACTCATCGCCACCTTAGCATTGGTGCTGCTTCATGCCATGCATCGACTGGCCCAGGTATGCACAATTTCGGTATTTGTTTGTTTATTCCATAGTTTTCGTTTTTTGATGACGCTCCTGTTTTGCTTTTCTCCTCTTCATTTGATCTTAAACACCTCATCTGAAGTAGCAAGCCCTGCATATAGCAGGGTTGACATCTTCAACTTCCATTAAACTCTCTCTCCATCTAGGTGTGCAGAGAGCTAAAATCTCCTTGTGCACTAGGGGAATCCCATGTGTACATGAGCTCCTCACTGTGCATGTGCATGCTTGTGCATTTGTGCATGAACAAAAGGAATAACAAACTAATATAATTTAGAAGCTTAACCAATAACACACAGCTAACAGAATAGGCCATTGTTCTTATGTAGCTTGACTTGACATTCCTTGCAAAGGTTCATTTTGCTCTTAAAGATTGATAGTCACTGCATTCTTGTTGCTAACGCTTAAAAATTGATAATCTTTGCATTTTTGTTGCTAGGTAGTATTTAATGTGGTTATTTTCAATTTTTGTTGGGAAGGGTTGACCCTCTCACTGGTGATCGGCAACTGTAGACATACAAGACGAAGGGACGATTGAAGATGCCTGAATGATGAGATGTGATCACGGTGTAAGGAATATAAAGGTGTTGACACACTGCGCAATGGCACGACCAGATATTGTTCAGTGCAAAACTGGCGGGCATGCGGGGGGGACGGGCGTTCAATGAGACTCCAGCAAGCAATGGCCTAGGTTGCCTAGGTTACGGCTCAGGGGCCGATGGGCTAGAGCGAACACTCACTATCTGTGCGCACTCTCCGCCGTGGCGGGCGGCGAGTATCAACACCTGAATTATATTTCTTACACCTTGGATGTGATTAACAGGCGATGAGATGAGATTAACAGGGCCCAACACCCTGAACACCCCCCCCCCCCCCCTTACTTTTGTTATGGCATATTCAGATGATATTTCGGAGCACTCTGGCAGTGCTATAAAGGTAATGTAAAAAAGCAACTAAGCACTACTACTAGCATAAGTGGGCTCCTCTGATTAAAAGGAAGCAGGATCACCACTTCCATACCCGGTCATTCTCATAACACAGTTTTAACGCCGTTTTTCACCACCTTCATAGCATGGCCAGAGAGCCATGAAACGACCACCCGAACATGCCATTAGTGACAGCCTGTTGGATGCAAGTATTAACAATGCTGCTAGCCTGACCATGCTGCAAGAAACTTGCAAGCAATTATTTCCCGTTGATCTAGCAGATCAGATAAATTTTTTATGTCCACATGTGAACAACTTCTTAACTAGTCCTTATGGCATTCTCAGAATTGAGTGACACAGACTTGACAGTTAATGCGTCCTGCTAATTGAATGTAACAGTCCCTAAGCCCCTCTTCGTCTGCCATAACAATAACAAGAGCCTCAACATGCCAATTGCCTGACTGATCTTGCAGTTTATTTATTGGAAGCTTTCAACTTGACTGGTGTATTAAGTGCATTGATACCTTGCAGGCTGAGCTCATGTCATGTTTTAAGCACTTGTAGATGATAAATAGAGAGCGACACATTTTATATATGTGTTTCAATACAATGTTTCATTCCATGGCTTGAGATGTGGTTGAAGTCAGGGATATATTTTAGCTTTTTCGCTGTTTCGCAAGCAGCAGGGCATGGTGTCATGAAGATGTGACTCTGCTGCCGTCACATTTCATGCGGACAAAAAAAGGCAATAAGATTAACTTAAATTGTGTAAACAAAAAAAAAATATTAATAGAAGTGGCCAAGCTTTTGAAAGTTACTTTGAAACTATTATTATTCAAATAGGTGCACAGAAAATAAAATCATCACCATAGTCTACTATTTTTGCTTATAAACATGCACCTTGTCTACAAGCTGAATGTACGTTATCAATGAAGTTGCTTGCAACATGACAATCTCTTCATTATATCCAATATTCATTATAACCCGACATTTGTTACAAGCTCATATTGGCAAATAACGTTTTACATATATATTCTTCGTCAGATTGGATAATTTTATATCCAGGTTTGACTCTACTAATATGTGCATCTGTATGTGTGTGCCAGCAGAGGCTCTACAGTTACACTCACAGCACATGTAAAAGAGATTTGTTCAGCTATATGTTCAATTGCGCAAAACAATACTGCATAATTCATTATTGTCACACAGGTAGTCAGGCGACAGGAAAGATACAGAAGGATACATAAATGCATGCTAACCCATGCTGGCTTCTTTGCTTGGTTTGGCAGCAGGTTGTGTATTCGCATGTGCTTGACCATTTTGCATCCCTCGGCAGTGCGTTGAAAATCTGGGTCATATATTGCTGCACGCCACATGAGCAAGAACTGCAAGGAAGACAATTGTCAGGTGGGAGGTCTGCCACCCAGCTCAGTGCTTGTGCCACCAACCTCGCGAAAGTTTAGCTTGCCGTCCATGTCCTCATCAAAGTATTGGACAATAGCCTGCAAGGCACTTGGGCTGATGGGAATTCGCAGGCAGTGAAACATGTTCCCAATTTCGTGCCCATCAAGCAAGCCATCCTTGTTCATATCCCATCTGAAAACGAATTGTATTAGAAAAAAGAAGTTAAAGGAAAGGCTGTGTACTTCTTTAAGCCTTGCAAATCTTCATGACAAACTTGATGAATAATGGGTGTGAAAAGACAAGCGCCTTTGGTTAAAGTGAAGCAGGCTCTGTTCTAGCGGCAGACGAACGCCTTGAAGCAAGAAGACAAGTGGGTTCGGACCGTCACCTTGCTTTCTCTTCATTATTGCACCCTGTCTTGCTTCATCTGTCTCATTCTCTCTCAATATTTTCGTCTTCTGGCACGAGTACTAATAGCAGATGACAGCCATTCTGCTTAGAGTCATACACAGCATATGCAGGTTTGATGTGACACAAAGAGGAAATAGCGAGGAGGTACTTAACTTACTGAAAGCCATGTACCCGAGAGTTACTATATATGGCTCCCACAGGGCGTAGGGAGCATATAGAGTAACTCTAATGTACCCTGCTTTTCAGTGCCCTCATCAGCTCATGTTTTAGCTCTATACCAGCTATAACTGCAAGGTAGCCAAGCTTTTAGAGCTACCCATCAAAAATTAAGGAGACGAAAGCAGGCACTCAGTATTCTATAGCTTTAACCTCACCAATACACATGACATAATTCTAGATTACTTGTCGTTCGTCATCTCCAAATTCTACAGAAGACCTGACACTATGAGGCAAATCTGTGCCTCCTCTAGCAGGCTCAGGATGTCCACTGCCTTGCTTGCCCTCATTGTAAACAACCATATGTTATGAACACAAGCAATTAAGCATATAAGAAGCGCACGCATGCTACGAATCATGGGCACATGCAGGATTAGCTAGACTAGTCGTAGCAGACAATCAGGACAGTAATGGCGATGGAAGAATAACACGAAGGACACAAAGCACAGGAAGCTTGCATATAATGCACTATCTGGCTGCTACGACTAAAAATTTACAACCTGCTCATAGCACTGTTATGTACCAGAAAATTTATATGGTTACTTTGTATAGGTACCTGTGAAACCAGTCGGCCAGGAAAGAACACTGGTCTAGAGAGAACTCGCTGATAGCAGGGGATGACTTGCTCATCACTGGGCATACGGAAGCGTCGTGGTACGTGATCGGTTCTTCATGCTCACTTTCACCTGGACGGTTCTTCTGCAGAACTTTGTCATCTTCAAAAGTTGTGCGTGCCCATTTGATGAATTCTGCTCTGCGCTCTGCATGGACCTTGTGCTGCATTCGAGTGCTTCCTGCAAACACAATGCTGACCATAGCGAATGGTCTGACAGAAAGCATATGCTTCACATTTACCTTCGTAATGTGACTTTGCCTGAGCTATGAATGCTGCCCGCTGCTTAGCAGCTCCCTGGCATAGTTCTCGTGCTTCTTGTATTCGAGACTCGGGCAGCTTTACATCCAAGGGTCGCCCTTCATCTCCCTGGTCCAGAAATCTTGACCGTACCTTTAGGAAAGATGCCAATTGTAACGGTAGAGATTCAAATAAAAAGTGCATAAGGCATAGGAAAATGGTCTTAGTTCATACATATGCATCACTATGGTTTTACCCATGGATTTAAAGTGTAGCAGGAGCTTTGCTTTTTTTCAGAAGCAACAGGGTAAATTTCGAAGGCTTGCATGGTTCGCAGCATGGCCTGCCCTTCAGGTGTTGACTGGAACTCGGAGTTTTCAGCTGCCATCATCCACAGGTACAGGAACTGCAGCAGAATGCATTCCAGTATGAAACGCGTGTGTCGTGTAGAGGAGCAATGTGCACATACCTCCCCAAAGTTAAGCTTCCCATTCCTGTTGTCATCTGCTAGGGCAATTAACCACTTGGCAGACATCTGTGTTACGTCCATTTGAAGACTCGTCCACAGGCGTTTGAGGCCTTCCGCATCTAGATCACCAGTTTCCTTTGGATCCCCACTGCAAACCAAAACCAGGTAACATAAACTGTAGGTTTGTTTAGGCAGCATGCGTTCATATTAATTGTTAGCTGAAATCATTCTAAAGATGCCCTGAGCAGATATTTTATATATTAAGTATCTCTTGACTATCTTTTCCATGATCAGTGCATCTATGAGTGCCATTGGCGCAATTACCAGCACTCAGAGGCAGTAGGTGCTACGTCTTTGCACTATATACCCTTCTCTCTGCCGTGTCTATACTGCACTAAATATGCTCTGCTGTATGCGAAGCATGGAAACACTGCCTGCCACGTCCGCCCATAATCACCTTAGCAAGACATTGTCTGAACTTTGTTATCTGCATTATATAGCATAGTCGTCATTTTCTGTGCCGCCAGATGCCGTGTTACCCATTTTAATGCGATTAGCATTCTTTGGAAAGTTCACACATTTTTCAATATGTTCGTCTGTATCTATAACCTCTTTCACACCAACTTGGGAGTCCATGTCTAATGGGTAGAACATCGATTTGCTATACTGAGGGAACCGGGCTCAAAATCAACTTGAGTTTCTGAGCTTGTGCCGTTATTCAGTGAACCTATTTCACGCTAACTTGGGTCACTGGGCATGTGCTGCTCTTCAATGACAAAAAAAAAAAAAAAAAAAAAATTATCCGATGCTAGGCAGAACTGAACCCGTGTCATACATATTCAGACATGTCGCGGGGACTTCGCGGCGGCGCCGCTAGATGCGCGCTTCGCGCTTCCGGCGCGGGAAGCGCGAAAGAGGGGCTCGGCTGAAGTACACGCCTAGCTCATACACGACGCGTTTCGGCGATGGCAATAAGATGTGTCGCTGCATTTTCGCATTAAGTCATCCGGAGATGGTTTCTGCCGGAATTGTTTTTCACCTTTCTTTCTTTCTTTCTTTCTTTCTTTCTTTCTCTCAGCCACTGCGTACTACGAGGAAGCTTCGCCTGTAGTTACCATATGATCGTTCTAAAGGATAAATATACAATTTTCTTTTAAAACTTTGCAGGAGATGCTGCTTAGTCTTGACTCCGGCCAGTGGTTGTCTGTTTGAATGAGCGGCTGCATATTTACTTATCGTGCACAAAACAGCTCCAGGGCTTCTTTAAATCTACCTCCACACAACCTCAATGGCCGGGGTGCATGCCAAGTGTAGCTTACGCCGAGAACATGCGTTTTAGATTCGAGAACTTACCATCTGAACCAACGCTCGAAAATTTCGATGTCTCGCCGTGAAAAGACGCTGTTCACACCGTGCTTGGGATGCGTCACATCTCCAGCCATGACTGGCAAGTGACAGCAGTGACCGCACTGGGGATTTCGAGTCGTCCAGCACCGGAGGGCTTGTGCTCGCGAATTCTGCGCTATGGGCGTTCGTCTATCACAAGCCATGCAGTAGCTTTGGTTTAAATTTGTGCTAGGTTCCTCGGGCAGGCATTTAAGCGCTGCCGACTGAACACACAACACTGCCAAATAGAAAAGCACGCGCTCAGGGGTGCTCGCGAAGCCAACGCCTAGACCGCATAGGCTTTTCCCTCCTGGTATTCGTATTTAAACAGCTTTATATTCTTTCTTTGTTAATTTTTGTTGGAAGAATTCTTGACTTTTGTTGCTGTAGTGGCTGCAGTCTCACTGTCACGTCGGTTTGTCGTTCCCCATAGCTTTAATTTGAGCAGTGAAATCACTGCATGGTGTGGTAGGAGTCTTATTTTTCATTGCAAGGAACAAGGCCGTGTCCATTCTATCGTCTTGCAGTTCTTGTGCGTCTTTGCGCGCAACTGGCTGCGTATACGCGAACCAGCCAAGAAGAAAACGGTGCTTGTTTCGCACCAGGGGTTCGCTCTTTCGCCACTTTCGCCATCAGCATTGATATGACCATCAACATCCATTGTTAGCCAACACCGATTTGAATCGAATCCAAGGCAAGTCAGATGGCCATGCGGGTTTACGGTGCTGTGTGCTGTGCTGTCTAACGCATGTAGCTTTTCAGTTGCTAATAGCCCATATATACCGAGCGGAGGGAAAATCGCGCAGTTTCAGCATGGGCCGCAAAGCAGACTTTAGCGAAAAGTCCAAAAAGCGGCGATCTAGGAAATCGAAGATCCAGCCTCCCCCGGAGATACCGAAGGTTTTGAGAGGTAAACACCGCTTTTGTGCGCACGTGTTTGCTTTCTGTGCTATATTATTGCAAGTCCAGCATGAAAGACTAATTTACTGTGTACGTTGGATTGCAGCGGAAAAGCCACCGTCGAGGCGGGCCTTGAGAAGGTAACGCTTTAATGCACAGCCTTGTGGACATATCAGTTACACATGCGCTTAAACTACGTGTCAATTTCAGGTTAAAGAAAAACCAACCTGTAAAGAATGACCTGACAAGTAAAGTGATTACCAAAAAGAAAACAGAAGAAGGTGAGTACGCCGACTTCTCCAGCTAGCTTCTATCAAACTCGGAGGCGGCAAACACCAGGGAGGCCACACCGGCATTGCCTTTGCGCCTGGGGCCGTATTCTGAAACGTTCGCCTAGGCGAAATTTCGCCTAGGCGAAATCAGCATGCGCGCTGATTGGCTGGTTGAGCAAATTGAATGACGTCGGGCTCAACCACCCAATCAGCTCATCTAATTTTGCTAAAACAGCCAATCGGCGCACGCCTGAAAGCGAAAAAAGAATTTTCGCCTAGGCGAACGTTTCAGAATACGGCCCCTGGCTTATGACGCTGTGTGATTCCGATCGCTTTCTTTTTTCATCTCCAGAAGTGGACGATGGACCACCGTCACGGACGGTCCAGTCGTTTTCTGACGACAACAAAAAGTGGTTGAAACCAAAGGCGTCGAAGAAACAACTGCTGGACTCTGAAGATGACGATGACGGCTCTGACGATCAACAAGAGGTATTGCGTCCTTCTGCAATAAATAAGTATCTACATTTAAACTAACCAAATATTTGTGGAATGCAACGGTTTTTATTGCGTGATTACAGGACTTCGGCGAAAGCTCTGATGATGCTGCTATGGATGATGAGTTTGGTGGTTCAGAAATCGGCGAAGATGACGACGAAAGTGACGACGAAGAGGTATGACCTCTCGGACTTCAATGGCACAGCTAATAAGTAAAGGATACATTAAGCTAATATATTTACGGGCGCCTCTTTTTCAGCTGCCCATCGAAGCAGCGTCAAGGAAACTTCAGAAGAGACAGGAGGAAGATAGGTAAATTTTTCTCATAATTTGATTTAGATACATCTTACTCTGTTCGAAAAACTATGTGTTTCACATCTTGTTAAACCCTTGTCTGAATGAGCTGTGAAAATTGCATGTTTTCTCGACATCAGGCTCCATGCTTGACAGTTATGGTTTGATGGTTGAAGTCAGGCCTGTGGTCTCAACTTGCTTTTATGATCGCTAAGTACCGGGACTGCGTGAACCTTTACAAAAGTACACATGTCATCCACAAAAATGTGGCAATAATTACAGTAGACTTTCTGCTATGTAGAATTGCTGTGTGGCACTGGCAGAAGCTGTGCTGTGAACATGGGCGTTGACAGGGGGGTGCGAAAGAGGAACTTGCCCCCCCCATCGAGACAAATCTTGCCGAAGCCCATGGCTGTGAACTAATGCTAAGAAAAAGATGAACTTGTCATTGAGCAAGTTGGTTAATAAGTATGCTTGGTGCTAAGAACTTATGTAAGGGATCACTGAAATGTGAACACCTGCAGTGTTGTGTGTTGTTGCATACCTGCCAATTAACCTGAATTTTACCCCAAGTTTCACAAAATTAAGTTCTGTTTGCAAAAAAGTTTCAATTGTCAGTCTCCAACCATACCCTTGAAAGTATTTTGACTGTACAAAGACAACAGAGGGGTAGCTGCTTTCAGCAAGTTCCTGAAGTAGTTAAAATTGGCAACAGCAAAGTCGCAGAAAAAGTCAGTGATCTAAAAGTAGTGTATTGCTTGCCACTTTTTGCTTGTCCAAGTTTGCAGCTGCTTGTGCACTGTTCGTAAATCATTGTTAATAAAGTGTGTGCTCAGGACAAACTAAAGAAAAAAAAAATCTTGCTATCCGCCACTTTCCCTTTTCCAAGGTCGTACCCATGGGAATTCTACTAATTTTAATGTTCACAGGTTGGCAGGGCTGATTTTGTCGTCATACATTCTTCTTGCATTTTTTTTGCAGAAAATTAGCTGAGGAGGAGCTAAAAACAAACATAGCTGAATCTGAGGTCTTCACACTTCCAAGCGGGCAAGAAATCGAGAAGGAGAATATCCTTTTCTTGTGTGTAATTTCTTCTTAGTCATAAGATAAATATAAAGTGTTGCATTGCTTTTGTTTAATAATATCTTTGTGCAACTAAGTTTGAGTTGCACATGCATTTGTTGTGGCTAACGCATCTAGTTGAATAGCACATGACTGTAAAATTTGTTCTTAAATTTAGTGGCTATGTCAAAGAGAAACTTTTGATGTGTTTCCTGACTAATATTCTCACATGTGATAAGATTGCAAGTAACTGAAATCAAGCCGGAGCCCTCAAGTCCAAGGTATTAGGATAGATATAAAGAAAATTAACAAATAATAAGGTATACTTAGTGACATGACTAGGTCAATTGGAAAATTAATGCTGCGTGTTGATGTTCTTCATTCTGTTTACTCATCGTTCGATTGTGACTATGCAAGTACAGTGGATTCCAATTAAAATGAACTCGAAGGGACCATGAAAATTTGCTCGTCTTAACAGAACCAATCCAAAAAACTCAAAATGATGATTCTTGGCACACCCAGATATGACACAAAACTGCAATTGAGAGCATTCTCAGGTATAGTTTCTGTGGTGTCAGCTGTGAAGGTTTTCATGTCTTCATGAACATTGGCATAACTGTTTGTGTATGCATAAACACCGCTTGCATCTTGTGTAGGTAGCACAACTGCCTCCTCCAAGACTGCCAATCCAGGCCTCTCGCTGAGCCAAGTACAGTCGTGCCCACTTATAACGATCCCAGTTATAGCGAACGTTCCGTGAATATGAACGAAGATAGCATGACGGTCATAATTTTTATGCTGTCTGTGGTTGCGCATCTTAGAACGAACATGTCGATCTCTGAACACCTTTAGAGTTAATCTGGAATTACCTCCCTGTCTCTTGACAAAGCACAACTCTCCTTACGTGCCCGCTATGTATAATGCTCCTCAATGGTGCATGGCCATGCGTAAATGCAAAAGTACCTCTCACCTGTGTGGTTAACACCTTGTCAACATCATCACTCAGCCGCTAACTTTTGTTACGGTTGGCATTGTTCACACCTATGGAAATTATAAACACGGCTGGGATGGAGGTTACCGCATGTTGCATGAAACGCTGTTCTTGCGAGGCTTTATTCCTTTGTATGGCAGGACAGTCTCAAATTCTGTGGTTCTGAAGCAATATCGGTGAGGTGCAAGGCTCTGTCACCAATAGATCAGATGAGGAAAGTTAGCAGACTGCAAATTCGATACCACCACCTCTAACTTCTTAAACTGCGGCCTAGTACATTGCGTCCCTGGACCAGCTCATCTGCAGCAAAGCTCTCACTGATGCACTCCTGTCTGCTTTGAGCAATCGGAAGCCACAGTTATCGGGATGCCCTTGAAGGAACAAAACAAGGTTACCGATTACCTTCGAAAACACTATTTTTTGCTGTTTCATTGGCTTATGCTTGAGTGTCCACTTATTACGAATGCTTGGCTGTAACGAACGCATCCTTTGTGACCCTGATGTTCACTATAAGTGGGCTTGACAGTAGCAGGTGTCAATGGTGGCTGTGTAAGTTCTACGTAGCCATATTTGTGGTTCATGTATTGGGTCTGTGGAAAATGAATCTTGAGGGGCAAACTTTTAATTTTGCTTAGATTTGCCCTTGTTTACCGTAGCTATGTCGCTCCTTGCTATGTGGTGAAAAGAGGCCATATGACGTGATCATTGTAGGGATGTTCCTTAGCTAAGATTACAGGCTGAGCCCCCCGATCTGGCCATCATCAGCGAGAGGATAAAAGACGTCACATTTGTCCTCAATGACTTTGCAAGCAGAAGAGAACCTGGAAGGTAAGTGTTGCTACACAGAAAGTTGTCGCTGAGCTAGTTGGTGTAATGTAAGGCCTTTGTTGCCTTACAAACATCAAACAAGCGAGTTCTTTTGCGTTGTTCCCTTCAAAGATGTAGCCTTACCAACTAGCTCGGATTCAAACTTTAATGCAGTCACTGCCATACATGTACATCTTCAACCATTTGGCACTTATTTCCATCGCCTACATATCCAGCAGTGACCTTCAAGGCGTTCACTGTGTTGCTGCTTATGGTATCTATTCATTGCATAGGGCATCTCCCGGAATGGCTACAGTCTTGTAATAGTCGGCTCTATATCTTTGTGTAGAAAACACTTAAGACCGTGTTTTTGCTTGTATAACCCACACACAAAATTTTGGGGTGCACCTCTACTCATGCCTTTTGACCATAGGTGCAGCTGCAACATGATGAAGAATGTTAGTGTTGAAAACACACAAAGGCAATGTTAATCTTGTTAGCGTTTTTTTGCGTGCTTGCTTCTGTGAAGTGAAAGGGTTTCTCCTCAAGTTCTGTGACTGTGTTATCTGCAGGTCCCGGTCTGAATACCTGGACATTCTGAAGCGAGATTTGTGCGAGTACTACAGCTATAATGAGTATTTGATGCAAAAATTTATGGACCTTTTCTCACCTGCCGAGGTAAGTGGATGGACGTTAATCTGATACCAGTTTTCATTTAGTAAAAACAGGAGTAGTAGTTCACAAAGCATAGCGGTTTGGGCTACTTGGTGCTGCATGATGTGGTATAGGTAGCGTACAATAAATGAGGTCAGAGGTATAAACACAATTAGTGCTACGCATGTCTGTGCCTTCTGTTCTGGTTTTATCATGCCCTACGTATAGCAACTCAAGGAGTAATACGGCCATCGAGGAGCGGAAGTAACGTGTGAGAACCATTAGAGTTGAGAGTTATCGGTCAGGGATGTTGGTAGGATGTATTGTGCTATTTTTACTGAATGCTCATTCACATAACATGAATGAATGGTGTAGTGTAACTGATTGGCTAGAGACAGACGATTTCACATCAAGCATTAAATGCTAGTAACAAATTATGCGAACTTCTTAATGGTTCCCCTCGCTTGTCTGGTATGGCTATGGTGGTACTACTAGCTGGTACTTGTGTACATTTGACATCACCTTACTGTAATAGCAACTGTCAATTGTCCCTGGCCAAAACTGGTGTAGGACAAGGGTTCTGATCGAAAGTATGCATCTATCACAACCTAATCAGACACCCAGGTTTCTGCAAGAGCATATTGGTGTCACAGTGTTGATTCCCTGTCTCACAAGTTCATCATAACATCGTCACAGGTTTAAAACAAATTCCTTAACGATGCAGTCAATTTTATAATCCATGCCAGTACTGGCCGACAAGGCAGAAAAGTAGTAAATAAGCTTGAAAGGAAGCTGGCAACTGCGTAACGAGTGATGGAATGAAAAATGACAGGTGCAACATTGAGAGATTGTAAGACAGCAGTAAGACAGCACTATAATATGCAGAGCAAGCACATGCAGAAGATAATCTAATTGAGATTTTCATGTGGTGGTGTTGGGCAAGTTATGTAATGTGTAGAACAGATAACCCAGGGTGTTCAATGGGTATTCAAGGACGGAGATTACTCAAGGGTGTCAGAGGATTAGGTGGGAGTGATTAGGTCAAGAAATTGGCTGGCTGGTGTCGGTTGTTGCAGGACAGTGGTAATTGTAGACTGCTCGGAGAGGCTTTCATTCTTCAGTGGACCTAAATAATTAGCTGCTGATAATGACACAACGAGTCGTAATTGTCTGGTAGGAAGCGACAGCTATTGTTGTGATAACATTATGGATCAATGCAGGACTACACTGTTTCTTTTTTTTTTTTTACCTTTAAAGGAGGTAATAAACGGCACAAATGAAACCTGAGCTTTAATTTTTCTCACAAATGAGAGCTGTGCTCCCAGGGCAAGTGCACTCTTATTTTTTTCTTCATTGCCTTCTCTTTAACAGCAATGAATTGGGCAGGCAAATGTTGTGATTTAAAAAGTGCATGGTCCAAATATCAGAGTGGAAAGATGAAGAATTCTGTTCCTGGCACTGCAGATCAGTGTTGAGAGGCTCGTACCTTGTGTGTGTATCATGATTGTTATATTCATTCACAAGCTGTTTTTTTTTTTTTTCTGTATCCAACTGTTTTCCCCTGTAGCTGATAGAATTTTTGGAGGCCAATGAAGTCAACCGGCCAGTGACGATCCGTTCCAACTCATTGAAAACGAGACGGCGTGATTTGGCTCAGGTAATGTGGTGTGCTGAAAGAACAGCCTTCTTTAACCATTATGAGTAGGGTGTGTGAATAGTGAATTTTGAGATCGAATCGAATAGTGCCAGAAACGAATCGAATCGAATAACAAATAGTTTTAGAATAATGAACAGTTGTTATCACAATTATCTTAAAACGGTGTTCACATCCCAATATTCCTAAAATGAGCAAGTATCTGCCATTGCATAAGTATGTTATGAAGTGCTGTTTATTAAGAGCACAAATGAAGCGTTAGGGGCAATCAAGTAATCTCTTCGCATGTACAGGGCTCTCCAGAGAGTACGAATGATGGCTACCGAGGAGAGCCTGTAAAGTATGGCTACCTAAGTGACTTAGCCTGCTACACTACATAGGTTCTCGTTTTATGTCTGTACCATGCCCGCGGGAGTGAAAATTTTCTGTATTTTTGCTACAATTTTATGTTTATTTTGGCGCAGTTGACTTGAAATATTCGAAAAGTATTAGAAAAATATTCGCATTTACTAATAGAGACTATTCGATTTGAAGACCGAATCGAATAGGACGCTATTCGATTTGTTATTATGAAGTTTCGAATATTTGCAAACCCCTAATTAGAAGTGCTTGAAATTGAGTGTGTCACCGTAAATGAAAATATGATGTGGGTTGTATTAGTAAGAGCATGAAGGATGGGTATTATTAAAACCAATCTCTGCAGAAAGGTGGAGAGAGCATTTTACTTGTTGAAATTAAAAAGCAACATATTTAGAACTGCTTACTCAAAGGGACTGGATTTATTTGCTGTGTCAAGGCTGGCACAGTGCTAATGGGGTCACAGGAAGTAGCTTGGTTGCCATGTTTCATGTTGTGGGGCTAGACAGATAGAAATGAATTTTTGAATTTTGCAGGCTCTTATCAACCGTGGTGTCAACTTAGATCCCATCGGAAAGTGGTCCAAGGTTGGCCTCATTGTCTACAACTCACAGGTCCCAGTGGGTATGGCATTTCTTCTTTCTTTCCCTCTTCTTACTGGTGCTTCTGCAGCCTTTCATGGCATTTGTTGGGGCCAGCTATCCTACACACATAACATGTCTTTAAGTACAGGTAAACCTCAATATAACAAACTTCAGTATAACAAAATTTTCGATATGTCAAATTATTTGACTTTTTATAACTTCTTGTCCATAGAACACTATGTATTTTGAACTTCAATATAGCGAAGTGTGTTTATATAGTGGAATCTCGCTACGATTCTGCATAATATGTTTTTTGGGATGCAGTCAAGTCCCGCTACAACGAAATTCACGGGACATGCGAAATATTTCGTTGTGGAGGAACTTCGTTGACGCGAAATTAGTATGTACGAGGTCTGTTAGAAAAGTATCCAACCTTTTTTTTTTTTTTTTTGCAAACACCTGATGGATATGAAACAAGCGCGCTTGCATCAGCCGACCTTGAACCTTCGTGCGCATGCGCAAATTTCTTCCCACCTGTCGATAGCGTCAGTCGCTGGGACGCAGCATTTGAGTGAGGTAGTGCGCAGTGCTCTCGTTGGCTTTTTATTGCAAGGAAAATGACGGAGCGGCTGGAGCAGCGCTACTGCATCAAATTTTGCCAGAAACTGGGCGACAGCTAAGTGGAAACCATTCGGAAGACTCAGACGGCTTTCGGTGACGATATTATGAGCAGCACACAGATTAAGGAGTGGTACAACCGGTTTAAAGACAGCCGCACATCGGTGGAGAGTGAGCCACGCTCCGGCCAGCCATCAACATGCCGAAATGACCAGGTCATTGCCGAAGTGAACGCTGTGGTGATGCGGGACCGTCGTGTGACTATCCAGAGAAATTGCGGAAGAGGTGGGCATCAGCACTTTTTCTGCACATTCCATTATTACCGAAGATTTGGCCATGAAGAGAGTTGCGGCGAAATTCGTGCCGAAGCTGCTAACGGTGGAGCAAAAGCAACTTCGTTTTGAAGTCTCCCAGGACATGCTGGATTCCACAAACAGTGACCCCGACTTCATGAACACCATAATCACTGGTGACCAGTCTTGGGTGTACGGGTACGACCCGGAAACCAAATCCCAGTCGTCGCAGTGGAAGCATTCCACGTCACCAAGACCAAAGAAGGCCCGCCAAGTGCGCAGCAACCTCAAAGTGATGCTGACTGCTTTCTTTGACTCCCGCGGTGTGGTACACCAGGAGTACGCACCACAGGGCCAAACAATCACCCAAGAGTACTACAGGGATGTCCTCCGCTGCCTACGTGATGCTGTGCGGGGCAAGAGACCGGAGTTGTGGTCAACAGGAAATTGGCGCATCCATGACGACAATGCTCCTGCACATTCCTCACACTTGATTCAGACTTTTTTAGTGAAAAACCAGACTCCTGTAGTTCGACAGGCTCCTTACTCTCCTGATATGGCCCCCTGCGACTTCTGGCTGTTTCCCAAAATCAAGAGGCCATTGAAAGGAGCGCGATTTCAGACAAGAGAGGACATTATGGCTGCAACGTATGACAGCTGAGCTAAACTCCATTCCGAAAGAGGCCTTCTCGGAATGCTTCCAACAATGGCAGCACCGCTGGGAGAAGTGTGTGGAGTCCCAAGGAGACTATTTTGAGGGTGATTAGGTGTCCAACGCTCCAGTTATGCCAGTTTTTTTTCTTCGGCTAAAGGTCGGATACTTTTGTAACAGACCTCGTATATATACGTACGCCAAACGGCAAAGCCGCGAACGAAACCGAAACCATCATCCGAGAAATCTTCACCATGGCGTGGGGGCAAAGGTTGAGACGTGCCGAAGGCGGCCAATAAAGTGTCAACTTCAAGAGAGAATGGATTTCGCGCTGCTGTTACAGCATTTTTCGTACATTGCGGCCAACGCCTAACTCAACACGTGTGCCCGGCCGATTGCAAAACACTCATTTTGCGGCATATGCACCATCGCCATGAAGCGGTTTGAATTATCACAATTTCATTGCATATTTATGACAAAGTCGGCAAACTTGGCAAGCTTGCGCTTACTGGAAGTTTTATTTCCAGAAGTCTGTCAGCCTGGATTTCTTACGCTTCACTGCAAGCAAAGGCGTTACGCGAGTCCCACAGTCCGTTAAAAGAGCCATCGCAATGTCATTGTCGTGGGCTCTGATAACCTTTAAGATGAGGTCGAAAGGATTCATTACTTTCAAAGCAGTCGCCGGAGTCCTTGTGTCTAGCGGGTTGTCATTTTCCCCAGACAACTAGACGTTGGCATCATGTTGACTACAGCGGCTGGGGCGCGGCCGCCGTATCTTGAAAGCAATCTGCCAGCGCCGTGCACGAAGTGCGCACCCGCGCGGTCCTCTTCTTCAAAGCGCTCTGCGATGTGGGCAAAGTGTAATTAGTGCCGGTAGAGTCGTGCGCGCTGTGCTTTCAATGTTTAGTTCGCGTTGAAGCGAGAGACGGCATGGAGGTCAATTCGCTCGCTGCTATTGCCCCGCCTTCTCATTCCAGCGTGTTGACACCGAGTTTCCGCGGTCATCGAACTAGATGTGTTCATGTTTACCTGTGCGCGCGTGACACCGTGCTTGGTAATTTAGTCAGCGAGCGAATGTTTACAAGTTTATACGGCCGATAAAACTACGATCCTTAGTTCGAATAGCTGTCTACTCATCTGCTATCGCAATCGATGCTTCGCCTTTCGGGCGAAACTGCGACATTTTTTCCTTCCGCTTTCTGCCTCGGCAATCATATGTGCCTTCTCGAGAGAGATAAATTTACGCTTCTTCATTGGCGTAGCCATTTCGACCGGACACACACACACACACCACAGAAAACGGCAGCGATTGTGGTGATCCTGTGCAGTCTCACGCAGGCGCGTGATGACCACGCATTTCTATGGATTGTAGTGGCGTAAATCGGTACTTTGAACTTGATTTCGTTCTTGAAAACCTTGTTCAAGCGGACATACGATCATCACAGCTTTGGAAGAGCCTTCTAATTTGACTACTCGGCAGTTCCAATTTCAATTCAGTCCCAGTTTCGTTCTCGAAAAGTTTGTTGAAGCGTAAATACCGAATAAAACGCCTTCGTTATGGAGAGACTTTTCTTTGTTTTGGGCAGCTGATGGGGAATCGGAAAACCTTCGTTGTGGCAGAAATTTCGTTGTAGCGGCATTCGTTGTAGGCGGATTCGACTGTAATGCATTTCTTTTTCTTTTCTCGATAATACGTTGGATGCTACAATTTTCAGATGATACGCTTTATTTTCCGGTTCTCGTGAAGATCGTATCAATGATATTCCACGGTAAACAATTTCAATACAGTAGAACCCCGCTGTTGCGTTCTCGGGTGCTGCGTGTTCCTGGCTGTTATGTTGTTTTCAGCCGGTCCCGGCACAGCTCCCATAGGATCCAATGCATTAGGAATCCTGCTGTTGTGTCGAAACTGTGTACCTGCATCATGCGTTGTGAGCTGCCACCCCGTGCCGCCCAAGCGGCCATGTTGACTTTTCATGTAGCTTGGCTTGGTGGCTTGATGATGGGATTGGCCGCCCAAAGTGTCGGGGGCAACACCTATGACATATTTTTGATTCCCGCCAGCAAAGGCATGGCCTTTGAGATCTGTATTTGCTATCTAAAGATGGTGTCTATGACGTGTTGGGACCCTAAAATTGGTTTTGGCACAAATATATCCGTATAAAGTCCAAGGGCGATAAGACAATCACCGCGCGCTGTATGCTGTATGTGCGAGTAAAAGCATGTGAGGGGAGCCAACGATCGCGGACACCCAAGCCCTGTCGTGGACTCAGCCCTGTCACTCAAGCGTGATCGCGGGACTCAAGCCCTGTCGTGAACTCCGCTCGCTGAGTGCTCTGCAGCTTGCCGAGGACAACCGCGTTTGGCGCATCATAGGCACAAAATGGGAAATTCGTCTACAGTAACAGCCAAAATAAAATTTGAACTGCATGCCACGGTGACGTTCAGTGGGCGGAGCGTTGTGGGCACGCCCCGCTGCACTGTAGCCATATCACAGTGCAAGTCATTGAAGAAGGAGCAGAAACACCAGGCAACAGGATGCTTCTGCTGAACGCATTGAAGTACTTTTGCAGCAAGGTATTTCTGAAATAGTCTAATTCAACTTCAAATGCATTTCTCGACTTCGATAAAAAGTGGTTCAGGGCCCCTTTAAGTACATACAGCTTGATAGTTGAAAGAATGAGTTAACCATATTGTGCACAAATTATAGGAGAGTCCAAATTTGACTCGCCGAGAGTGGTGACAAGTTCAAGGACGAAAGAGGGTGAGATGTATCAGTCGTATCTGTGGCATATGAAGCGCACAGATTTTTTCTGCATGGTTTCAATTTTAATAACATCCCACTGCTTAGATGGGCACCAAAAAGCAGAGGTATATTCAAGCATCCATTGGATCAGTGTGCGCTTTACATATCCAAGTTTTTTAAAATGCTTTGTAAGTTATCATATGTAGATGCTCGGACCATGATATTGTACATGTAAAAACAACATGATATTTATACACTCTGTTTAAGAGGGAGTTGTTTAATGAATGCTTCCCAGGTGCCACTCCCGAGTACCTGGCAGGCCACTACGTCCTGCAGGGTGCAGCCTCCATGCTGCCAGTCATGGCACTTGCCCCTCAAGAGAATGAGCGAATTCTGGACATGTGCGCTGCTCCTGGAGGAAAGACTAGCCACATAGGTGGGTGCAAGCATCATTTGCCCCTCCTGTCAGAGCGTTCTGCTCCTCAAAATTGCACAGTAGTGATGACAATAGATAAGTGCATTAAGACTTGTGGTAACGGTTCACATGGTGTCAATTCAACAAAGAATTTTCAGCTGTGTGGGAATGATCCGTGCATCGCTGTCTGTCTGAAGACGGGATTTTTTGGTAGCCAACCTGGTCAGGTTTTATTATTTCTTTATTAATTTTCAGCTATATTAGTGAAAATTTTCAGGCCCCATATCAGAACTCTGCTTCCAACAGTTGATGAAGTGCAACTTTCTCTTTCTACTGCACCAAATTTTGTTTAACTTAAAACAGTTTGGAGGCTTCTTGATGAAATCATTAGGACATATCTCTGTTTCATGTATATGCTTGAATAAGGGAAATGGACCGAGCCCGACCCTAAAAGAGGGAGTTGGAAGGATAGGCAGGGAGGGTAACTAGACTATATATAGTCCAGTTTAAGGTTATCCTACACATGAGGAGGAAGAGTGAAAGGGAGCAGTAGGGAGTTCGATCAATTATGTGCACTGGACAAGCACAGCATGTCTATGCTCAGTCCATGCTTTACGGTGCTCGAGTAGGCTACCACTTGGGGAGTACTGGGCATCTTGTGCTTAGATTAAAAAAACCAAAAGGCCGTAACAGGATTTCTGCCTTCATTTCAGCTGCAATTATGAAGAATACGGGTGTCCTGTTTGCAAATGAACTGCACAAGGAACGATGCAAGGCTATTGTTGGCAACCTGCACAGGCTGGGCGTGAACAACACTGTTGTCTGCTCTTACGACGGTCGCAAGTTTCCTGAGGTATGGAAGTGTTCGTTTTTCGCAAGTAGCAGCATTGGGGTGCTCTGCTATATGTTTGCTTCTGTTAACAGCTCCAGAAATTCAAGATATTTATGTACAAAGTGCGTATGGTGGCGGAACTATGCATGAATTTTGTCTTTCGGCACTGCTACACGGCAGTGCACCTGAGACCTGCTGCACTGCCATACCTTTGCAGAAAGCAGCAATGAGAATGGTATTGACTAAACAGGCAAGATAATTCTGAAGCTTAGCTGTATGACCATGATTATGCAACATTGTATAAAGATTATGTCATACTTGCCTGTTATTCGTGTGAGTTATACACCCGGGTTTTCTAGCTTTCTTGCTTCTTTGAAGGTTGTAATTAGGAACGCAGGTTATACAATAAAATTTTAAAGTCTTTGCAATTAGTGCTCATATACATTGGACTTCCGTTAATTCAACCCTGAGGGTACCGACGAAATTTGTCTAATTATCTGGCAGCTCGAATTAAACAGGAAGCATAAAAAACACCAAAACACACTACTGATTCATTTGGCAGTATTTGCCTCAATTCTAACATGTACCCGAATCAAACGCACTACCATTTTTTAAAGTTAAAAGTAGAGAACTAACGTAAAAATGACATTAGAGCTCATCAACAAAGTAGAAATTGAACTCACTCCTGATTTCCCTACAAAAAAGAAAAAAAAAAGTGCTGCATGCCTTCGATTGTGGCAGTAAGAGAAGAAGTGAAACCAGCAACCTTTATCTTCACAGAATGTAAATTTATTTACTTAATCTCCCTCGTTTTCGCTCAGACAGCACTTTTTTGCTGTCTATGAAGAACCACAACATGTCATCCTCTGTATGATTCATAGTGCATTTGATATTGTGCATTTATTAAACAATTTAACAATTGTAAATGAGATGGTGGCCCATGCCTAGGCTAACCACTTCACGGATTCATCCTCCGACACATGCAATTCTCCGGAGCGCCAAAAACATGTGAAACGTCTTGTTGCGGCTTGCTTAACATGTAAAATAACTTATTGTTTCAATATGCTTTTGTAATCATATTGAAGGCGATGCGTCGTGGTCATCATCATGCTGTGCGAGAACTTGTTCTTTAGCCATTCATCATTGCCATCGCCATCTTGTGATGGCAATGATGATGACGTTGGCTAGGCTGGCGGCTAAGAATTGGTTGTTGACAGTTGTTAGCTACCATCTACAGTTACCTAAGTTGTCTAAATTGAAACATTGAGAGAAAGTGATAATGTTTAATCCATGCTTGACCCCGATTGTAGGTTGCCAAAGGATTTGACAGAGTGCTGCTGGATGCACCGTGCAGTGGTACAGGTGTGGTGTCCAAGGATCCTGCTGTTAAAACAAATAAGGTAATGTGCTGCATTATATTTGCTTGAACTCGACAATTATAAACTTGTTATACGTAGGTCCGGTATATTCAGTTCTTATTTTGCTAAGCTTTTGCTTGCTTTCTCGGCCTTTATTTAACCCTCTGTTGCACGAAGAAAAATTACAGAAGCAAACTGTGCTTGCTTTTAATTTTTTATTATTAAGCATCCAGAAACATCCAAGAAATTTTTGTTGGTTTTTCAAATGTTTCTTTCACAAGAGACAGAATGTCCACTACAGTGGACAGCATACACACCAGCTCCAGTGAGTGTAGGTGCCAACTGTTTTCTTTTGCTCCAACGGCCAAAGTTCCTGCCCCCACATTAATGCGAGCTTAAGTACAAATGTTTGGATGCGGTGCACATTACTCTGTGTTATGGAATATGAAAAAGCAGTCATTTTTGCTGTTAACCCTTTGAGGGTCAATGCCGTAAATATAGGGCACCACGAACAAGTCCCAAATGGTCGATGCCGTATAGTTACGGGTCCGCCTGTCGGTTCGAAAAACACACCAACTTTTCAACTCTTCGTTGCCCAGCATGTGTGGATACAAGGAAATTTTAAAAATGTTTTTTTTTCTTCGTAGTCGCTTGGTTTTCATTCCACAGCTCCTTTACACGGGTGTTTCAGCATCCGCGCGTGTGAGGGCGTGCGGCGGTTAGTTTTGGTTTCGTCTAGCGGGCTGTTTCTGTTCGTTGCACTCGTGAAAACTGATGTCTGTCCGGTTTGTAATCTCTCAAAGGGTCGCCTCTAGATGCTCGCTCTGGATGCTCGTTTGATAACACTATGGGCGTCTGCGCTGTTTGCTGTGCTGCAAGTGAGTCGAGCGACGCTTCCTCGGATGCAGACTTCTACCCAAGTGCCAAATCAGAATATATCTGTTTCAGTGTATATGTATCTACTTTTTATTCTTATTATAAGTATTTATGGAAGCCCATCTATATTGATACATAAACAATGCATGTTTACCTGCGGAAAATATTTTTTGTCACTTTATGCTCGCTCTAAAAAAATTGAACAATTTTTTTTTCAAAATAGGTCAGTCTGAAGATTATAAATCGACAATTTAAAAATTCGACCCTGGGGAGGGGTCACACTTGGCGAAAAAAGTTTACCCTCAGAGGGTGCATGCGCAAGTGGCGTAGCCAGAAAATTATTTCTAGGTGAGGGGCGCACACACTTGACTTGGGAGGGGATGGCTGGGAAGGCAAGTGTTGTCGCATGTCGCTTTATGCCATGTATCCTGTACATGCTGAAATTCGGGGGTGGGGAGGAGAGCTTCCCAGCCACGCCCCTGATACTTTGCATATCGCGCAATTATATGGCGCTTTGCATTTGCCAGCCGTGATTTTACATGTTTGTACTGTGGATTATTTCTGACGGGAGAAATGATTCACATTGCCCCAACGCATGCCAAGGCAACTAAACTTGCTTTGACAGGCGGCATTCACATTTGCTGTGTCAGGAGCTGCTGGTAACTCATTCAATTGTGTTTTCATGTTAGCTCGCGGGATAATATAACAAAGTGTTATTACATGAAAATATTGTGCACATATCAAAAGCAATCCAATTGAAAGTAAAATGGGCATGGACTACAATGCGCAGAAATGCTCCCACGCACATGTTGTTGTTCCTGTCATGCATGGCGTCCACTACAGTGGACATTCTAGAAAATGTGTTTCGAAAAAAGAGCTTGGTTTCACTCAGCCACAATATTTACAGCTGTTGCCTCCGAAGGCTTCTTCAAACCCGTGTAGGCAGTTATATGTACCAAACCGCAGTGTCACGAGATTTATAAGTAAAAGTATGGGGATGCATGTGACTCACTCACCGAACGGCAGGACACTATTTTTGAAGCCGAGTGGGGAAAACAGTGGTTGATGGCACCATTCAAGGGCGGCTATAGAAATCTTCTGTTCTCCACTAAAGTTGACACTATGCACAAGGGCTTCTCGGAAGCACTCAGCTTGCTCCAAAAATCGCCAAAATTTGTCCACTGTAGTGGATAAATGACAGCATGCAACAAAGGGTTAAAGAAATGCAGTGATTCATTTTTAGCTTTCTTTAATGTTTAAGTGATATTTACTCATTTATGCAGTAGTTGGAGTATTTTCTGAGTTGTATGCTATGAACAGCTGCACCTCTTGCTTGTTCATTTAAAGTGCAGGTTACTTTCTGTAGTTGCAGATAGTGCACAAAGTGTAGGTGAAGTGGTTCCACCACTTGACAAAAACTGTCATCTGTATTGCAAAGTACATACTGCAATGCTAAAAAGAGTTTTAGGTGATTATTGAAGAACTGTCATTGGCTGCAAGAACCCTTCAATTCTACATTACATTTCCACCCTACTTGTAACCTCCCTATGGTTTTAATGGAACTGCAAATATGTCTTTGATGGTTTGTTTATGGTTATATGCTACAGTTGATGCTCATTTCAATGGACCATAATAATGCAGCGAGAAAGGTTCGTTATATGCCATAGTATGTTCTGTATTCAAAATTAGGAGCATATTATGTACTGAAATGGTGGTACATGACATATCACCATGCAGTGTTTGGTTTTGTCTCGTGCAACAAGTGGAAGAAACTTTTCGCCTTTTAATTAAATTTACTATTGCATTTAGCAGAATCTGGAACCGCCACACTTCACATCATCCATTGTAAAACACACAAGCAGTCCAGGCAGGACTGTGACGGATTTTGCACGAGGTGTAATTCAAATATTATATTGACTTTGCATAAAGAAATCAAATTAAAAAAAGAAATGAGAACACTAAAGTTCATGTGAAAACAAGTGTTGCACGTTTGAAGCTTACCTTTCTACTTCTTTGCTGGTTCCAGGAAGAAAAAGACATCCTCCGCTGCTCCCAACTTCAGAAGCAGCTCATTCTTGCAGCTATTGACTGTGCTGACTGCAGCGACAACAAGCCAGGATACATTGTGTACAGCACATGCTCAGTCATGGTCAGTGGTCTCAGTATGCTTTTGTATTGCTCTGGTGCATAATGACCTCTTTTTGGTGCTGTTTGTAAATGAGTTGTGCAGTGGATGAGTTTAGAAAGTGGTGCGCAACCTCAAGCAGCTGCTGGTAAGGCATTATGGGAATCTTGAGGGAAGGTGCTCCATCGTCTGCTTCACTTGCAGCCACCCGCGTATGGTGTGCCTCGTCCTAACAGGAATCAACACTTTCTTCTATCGTCTTCTCTCACCTTAGTGCAACAGGTTACATACCACAACAAAGATGAGTACGAGCCAAGTGGCCGCAAAATGTTGTGCCGGAACAGCAGCCATCACGTCCCTGCACAGTCAGTAGGCCGAATGCATCTGTGCTCTGGCACCCGATTTTTGCCTGCAGAGTATTTACACAAAGCTCTCGAGTCATGACGTGCTTTTGCTAAACGCACAGCCGCGACACATTGCTGAGAAAACAGTGGCACACCATCAGAACATGAAGCTTTGTGTACACTACTACTTTGTTGCGTTCCAGCAGTCTGTACGCGCAGAGACATTTTGGCCTGAAACACGTTTAAAGCGATTCAGCACGTAAACCGTTTCTGGTGGGGCTCTTCGCCATGTGTGTTAGGCACTAGAATATGCTTCATGCCGGTTAGAATACCAAAAATGTTATTTTGAATGTATTTTGAATGTGTCTTTCAAAGTGTTTTGACAAGTTGCCAGGGACCACCGATGGATTGCACAAACATTTCGGGTCACTGGCGCTTACTTCCAAGCATGTGCTGAAAAACATGCCTTGGTGTACACTGGTAACAGTTACAAGATTCCTGTGAGTGTGTTTTACAGCGTAAGCTGTTATGGGCTCATTCCAATAGCCGTTTCGGTGTGCGATGGTGTCCGCCGCAGCTGCCGCCTCTGCCAACGGCGTCCGGCAAACGTAACTGCTATCGCTGGAAATGCGAAAAAAGTACCCGGTTCCCGCCGGGATCAAACCTGCGCCTGCTGCGTGGAAGCCAGATACTCTACCACTGAGCCACGCAAGCGCTTGCTGTTGGATGCCGGAAAAATGCCCTTTAAAGCAGGCGCAGACGATCCGAGCCTCCGCCAGTATGATGGCGTCATCTAGTTAAAGCACCTG
Organism: Dermacentor silvarum; assembly: GCF_013339745.2. Classification (NCBI taxonomy): domain Eukaryota; kingdom Metazoa; phylum Arthropoda; class Arachnida; order Ixodida; family Ixodidae; genus Dermacentor; species Dermacentor silvarum. The sequence goes on along the minus strand of NC_051156.1, from coordinate 214,163,181 downwards.
CAAACGCATTGTGCGCAGACGACGAGATGCCATTTAGACGAGGCGCGCAATAAAAGAAAAAAGCTATTCCCAGCGTCTGCCAGTATGGTGGCATGATCTAGTTAAGATGCCTGCAAACTCAGCGTGCCCGACATGTAAGGTGCAGTTGTAAGGCTTGATCGGGCTCAGCAGACTGCTGTGCAGAGAGCATTACAAGCCACAGCTCGCCGTCGACGCCGGGTGGACAGTTCAGATCGTTCTCGTCAAAACTAGGCGAACAGACTGCTGTGAAGACCTTGTTGTGCATGGTGCCCAAATTGGAGCTACTCTTGAGTCGCTCCACCAGCTTACGCTGTGACTGTACTGCATGTGCCGTGCAGGCCTGTGACTTTTTTCATCTTTAATGTGCACAAAAGCACACTGTTACACTAAACACTGCGCAACCCCTACTGATTGCAGCAGTCGTCCAACCATATTTACAAGCCATTCGCCAGTTTTGCAGGCAGATAACTTTCTCAGACATTTCTCACAGAGCGGAGGTTGCTTTGGCAAACGTAGCCGAACAGCCTGCAAAAAAATGCATCATCTGCTGATAACACACATATCCGTGCATAGGGCCAGCATACGGAAACAGCGCGAGACATTTCGTGCACGTTGAAGCACGAGTGGCATGAGCTCGGGCTGGCTTGTGTCACCAGACGCATCTACAGAGACCAATCGGAGCACGCTGCTTTTGGAGCGCTTCATTGGCGAGCTCATCGCAGTAGCCCGCGGCGGCAGTGCTATCTAGATGCGCAGCACATGGCTACATGGCCTGCAAAACTGAAACTGAACTTCAAAGTTCCCATGATGCCCTTGGTGCCACAGGTGGCGCTGACTTTAGTTCTAAAGTCTTCCATTGAATATTGAGCTGTTTGTGATGCAACAATGTAGATTCTTTTTCTGTTCTGTTTTGCTGCTCTTACATAGCCTGAGGAGAACGAATGGGTTATTGACTATGCCCTGAAGAAGAGGAATGTCAAGTTGGTCCCAACTGGGCTTGATTTCGGTCGGGAAGGCCTCACCAGGTAAGCATGGTGCCGATTAAAGTTATTAGTCAGACGCTTTCTTAATTGCATTTAGAATGTGCTTAGCTAGTCTGCATAATTTTAAAGATAACTGTTTTGCTTGCTTCTTAGTGTCTTAGGTGCTTAGGGCTTTCCCTATTAGTGTAGTGTGTTCACAGATGGCAGCACCATGGTAGATCAGTAGAATACCTCAGTATTTTAGTTGGCTGCAGTTGCTTCATGTCTAGCTTGCCATTGTGACGTTGCAGATGTATGTGACATATATCCAAAGTCCAGAAAAGAAAAGCTGTCAACTACATATATGCTGTTGCATTTCCAATCACGATGAACTGCGTTTTTTCTCTGAGAGGGAACAGACACAGCATTAATGGAACATGCAATGTGGTGAAAGCTGTTCCTATTGGCAAAGCATGTCTATGCATAATTAAGCAGCGACTGTAACTACCCTTTTTATTTAGTATGGTGCATTTTTGCTGCTTCATGATCTATTTAATGTTGTCACATTTCAATACATTAAAGAAAGAAATTTTTTGTCAAATTGCAAAAAAGAAAGAAGAGACATAGCAGGTGTTAAATGTGCATTGTTGTGAGCACAACTGCTTATTTATGCTCTATGCACTCTGTCCTGGCTATTTTTTTCTTCCTCGTCTACCCCCTTTGAGCAAAAGTATACGGACGATAAAAAAAGTAGACATTCCACGATAAAAATCTTTTTTTTACTCCGCCTATGAATGTAACTTGAAATTGAGGACTGCAGTCAAAACTTGCCATTGCTAACTTACCTAGTACAGTTGTCAATTTCAGTTTGTGCGTCTGAATTACGAATAAGTTCATTTTTTTTTTCAGTGAGCCTGTGGTCCGTATACTTTTGCTCACGGGTTCAGCTCAGCTACAATTTTGCTCTTCTAAAGGTGTACAGTTTGGTACATTTGTGTCCTAGCAGGAGCAGGCCATGTCACAGTGTGCTTCATTCCTACCCTGCAGGTATCGCGAGCACAGGTTTCACCCAACGTTGAACAGGACCCGTCGTTTCTACCCTCACTCGCACAACATGGAGGGCTTCTTTGTGGCCAAGCTGAAGAAGTTCTCCAACACCATACCGCTGACCCGTACGTTGCACTTTGACCCTGAGCCTTAGCAACCTTGCAGTGTACTACGTATTGCTAGCGCAGCGTGAGTTTAATTAAAGGGCTCCATTTTGAGCATTCTTTCCTGTGCAGAGTTACTAGCTCAGCCTAGTCCAATTTGAAGGGACATTAAAGAGAAAGATGACTTCACCTGTATTACCCTATGCAATACAGTAAAACCTTGTTCATTCGGATTTCATGGGACCAAGAAAACAATGTCCAAATTAACCGAATGTCAAATTATCGAGGGTATCAATAAAACAATATACAAATGCTTACTATGTCGACACACTTTTATTTACTGAATGAATTAGCAAATCCTGTTTCTATTTTACTCAAAAGCAGTGCAGTAGCTGCAACTCTTGTCATCTCGTGACTGATTGGCTCTTGCAGCGGCGATAGCCTTGCGACTTCCTTTACAGCGCAGCCACGGCGTGCACCTTTATCTGAGACACGCTTTCACTACAGCGCAGTCATCCCGATTATTTTTTCGCCAGTGAGCTGGTCACCAGCAGATCGCCCGTCCATCGCGATGTAGCCGGTGCTCTTCATCCTCGGCAGCTTTACACAGAGTCATAACGAAACTACCCTTTGCCGCAACAACTATGGACGATACCGCGACTGCTGTCGACGTGATCGTGAATGGCGACTACGCAGCTGTGAATGCACGCGGCCAGCGTGGTCTTACGCGCGGCAAAGCGTTCTGGCATTGCTGTTATTCACGTACAATTTCCGCTGATGACTATGGCGAGGCGGACTCCGCCCCTTCGTTTCAGTTGGACTCTAGCACCGTTTTTGCTCTTTTGTGTCGCACATATGTGGCGTTGTTCGAATTAACCGATGTGCATCCAAATACGTCCGAATTAACGAGAGTCGGATTGCATTAAATAATGCATGCGCCTGCTGGCACCAGAGGACTAGTTCGAATCAACCGATTTTCTGAATTAATGGGGGTCGAATTAACGAGGTTTTACTCTACCAAAAGTATCGCTCTCACCGCGAGAAGAGGCTTATTAAGGCAGGAAATGTGCAATAACGAAAGATGGGTGGCGGTGCTGCATTGAAGTTCTTGCAACAGCTCGCCATGTCGTCATGGATTTTGACGGCGTCTGCTAAGGCCTAGCTAATTGCTTATAGGTAAAAATATACTCCAATGTATTTTAAAGGAGCTAAAGATTGAATAAGGCAATTTTTAAAAACTTTTATTGAGCCAGTCCGGCCCGAAAAAATACTTTGAAATCCTTGACATCACACTGTACCAGCACTAGGTTTTGGGTGCGAAATTGAAACTTTCACCTTCATTTTCTCTTCTAATAATCGACCTACTGTCACAAAATAGCAAGAATAGTTTTTTGAAAGATTACTTTATCCATCTAAACTGATTTACTGTATCTCTTTAGTGTCCCTTTAAGCTGTAGCAGCAGCACCTTCAATACCTTGCTCACTGAAACATTTGTGGGCAAGTCCTCATTTAAAGTATGGACTTACCTAGCTCTTTGTATGACTGAGAAGCAGTGTGAAAAGGTACGGCATAGAGAAAGAACAGGAGAGGGGAAAGTGACAGACGGTAGTAACAGTGAGCTGGTGTAAAAGATACGCAGCATGCATGCAGTTCTAAAGTCAAATCCATAATGATCTTATTTACCAAGAATGTTTTTGTCACAAGCCAACACTTTTTCTACCAATTTGCTCACCATCAAGATTCACTGGCACCAATTTTTATAACCATTCTTATATATTGTATGCAATAGAGTGTTGGGCTTGCTTCACCATAACTTTTTGTTATCCCCTTCTTTCTGGATGTCAATGCTCTATAAAACACTTATATGGCTGAAATAGGAATATGTCGTGTCTATTTGGGATCCTTGTCAAGAAAACCCAATATATTTCCTTGAAGTTATCGAAAGCAATCTGTTTTGTCCTAATTATAGTGTAACAAGTACAACTGCAATGAAACCAAGTTATAACTTATCTTCTTTCGCACTTATTCTCAAAGAATTGTGCCCCTACATTTTTACAAACTTATTTATTACCAACAGCTACAGTGAACTACTTTTGTACCTGATTTTCTTTCCTTAGTAACCTTGGTTAGTGATCTTGTTTTATTTGTAATATTCATTGTACAGTGAAGCCCATTGATACGTTCCTCGCTGCTATGTTTTCCCGGCTGCTTCATCATGTTTTCCTTGTCCCGACCTAAAGCCTCTTGACTCCTATGTATTATGGTCCCATTTTATATGTTGCCATTCTCTAATGTTCCCGCATCTCAAGTTGCACTTAAATGCGGCAGTCACGTAAATTTAGAGGTAAAAAAATAAAATTGAAGGTGCAGATGGCGAATTAATAAGTACAAAATGCCGGAAGTATGCGATTGTCAGTCGTGATAAGCACGTCACGGCACGGTTTTAGTTTTTGCTGGCTTCCTAAAGTACAGCCGTGTTATGTGGTGAAGCATATTAAGAGTGGAATGGGGCTGCTGTCACGGAACATAGTGGGTATCCCTTAATACCACAGTGGAATCTCGTTGATATGATCTTCATGGGAACCGGAAATTAAAGCGTATCATCCAACATATCATCCAACCAAATCGTATTATCGTGGAAAAAAAAAAGAAACATTGTTACGAGCCACCTCATTGGATTAATGAAGAAGACGACGATCGCCGGGACGTTGCGCGTGTTTAGCCATCTTGAACATCTCTGTAAATAGTCTCTTTATATACCGTGCTTCTCTTTTCATCTATTTGACGCCCCGTCACCACAAACCTGGGTGGTGAATGCAGTGGCTTGCTCATGACCCCAAGAAAAAGAGGTGTACTTCTTGAGTAGGTCAGTAAGCGGCCGTGCAATGTCGGCGAAATTCCTGACATAGCGGCGGAAATAAGAGCACAAGCCGACAAAGCTTCGGACATCTTTGACTGAATGAGGAACAGGAAAGCCTTGGACGGCACGCACCTTATCGGGGTGAGGTTGGACACTGCTAGCATTAACAAGGTGACCAAGAATGGTGGTGTGACGTCGAGCAAAATGACACTTGGAGAGTTAAGTTGCAGGCCAGCACGGCAAAACACATTGAGAAAGGCAGACAGGCGGGTCAGGTGGTTTTCAATAGTAGGCGAAAAGACAATCACGTTATCTAGATAGCAAAGGCAAGTAGACCACTTATAGCCCCGAAGGAGAGAACCCATCATTCGCTCGAAGGTTGGGGGGGCATTACCCAATCCAGTAGGCTTAACCTTGAACTGGTAAAGTCCATCTGGTATGATGAACGCAGTCTTCTCGCGGTCCATGGCATCAACGCTAATCTGCCAGTATCCAGATCGCAGGTCGATGGAAGAAAAGTACATGGCTCAGTGGAGGCAGTCCAAGGCGTCATCGATTCGGGGTAGTGGGTATACGTCCTTGTGCGTGATGATGTTGTTCAAGTGTCGGTAGTCAACACAAAAGCTCCAGCTGCCGTCTTTCTTTTTGACTAGCACCACAGGGATGCCCATGGACTGGAAGAAGGTTTGATAACATCTTTTGTGAGCATTTTGTCAACTTGACCTTGGATCACACAACGTTCGGCGAGGGAGACCTGATAGGGACGGCTGCGGATAGGGCTCGCATTCCCCGTGTCGATTTGATGCTGGACTACAGACATGTGGCTCAGAGAATGATCGTCGAAGCGGAAAATGTCATGGTATGACTCCAGGAGGCAACGAGGTCCAGTAGCTTGAGCTGGAGAAAGGTCGGCAGGGATCATTCCGACAAAGGCATCGCGCGGCGAACTGGTTGTGGTGCAAATGAAGGACGAACTGGACGGATGGTGGGATCCAACTCATAAATTTTGCAGTCTTCTGCAGAAGTGATGGCAATGAGTGACATGCCCGCCGTAATCAGTTGAGGAGAGGCCCTGAAGTTTAAAATGGGAATGGAGATTTGATTGCTGGTTACAGCCATGAGGGTATTAGGCATGGAGACGTTCTTGGCGAGCAGAACGTCTGTTACCGAGGGAGAGCAAGTAATTGCCATCAGCCATAGGAGGGCTCGAGATCATGGAGATATACATGGCGGCTTGTGGGGGCATGCGCACATAGTCGAGAGAGCAGAGACAGGCCAAAGGCGTGGTTGGAGCATCAGCTAGGTGAGGTAGTTCGAGCTGCAGGAGGCCAGTCGCACAGTCAATTAGGGCAGAATAGGTTGTTAGAAAGTCCATACCAAGTATAATGTCGTAAGGACATTGCTCAGGTACGACAAATAAGACAGAAGTTGGGTGACCGGCGATGGTGATGCAGGCGGTGCACATTCCAAAGACGGTGGCAGTTCCTCCATCGGCCACTCTTACAATGTGGGATACAGCAGGTGTCACCACCTTCTTTAGGCGACGGCGAGGACCAGAGCTCAAGACAGAAATATGAGCCCTGGTGTCGACAAGTGTAGAGATGGTCACGCCATCAACGTCAGCATCCAGCATACGTCATCGAGTCGGCAGAGTAACTAGAGGGTTTTGTGGCGGAGTCGTGGATGCAGCGTTACCTCCGGGCGCTGCATCGTCTAGTTTTCCAGAGTGAAGAAGGCACGGTTGCTCGGCACGAAGAGATGGCGGGGAGTGGGAGGTTGGACGGTGGAAAGGTTGCGAATGCGACTGGTGACCTCTAGGTGACGGCGAGCGGCTTGACCATGTCGTGGCAGCGTCAGGATTGTAGGGGTGTGCCGCAGATAGTGGCTCAGAAGGGCTGCGATCAAGGTGGCGAGCATGCCCGAAGGATGGAGTACGTTGCGGGAACGACAAGCTGTTGTTATAGTAGCAAACAGCGTGCCGGATACGGCAGCAGTTAAAGCAGATAAAGCAGATCGTCTTCAGTTCTCCAATCAGCAGGGTTCCAAGATCGTGGAGCGAACATTTGATAACCAGGGAACGATGTCGGGGCCTCAGAAGCAGACTTAGGACTGGCCATGGCACAAGCAGCGTGAACCCCGAGATTCGCGAGTTAGTTTCACATGATGGCTTGGACGAGTGAAACCACTGGTGTGCTTGAGTCGTCGGTGTTTTAGCTGGTAAAGAGGTTAGCTGGAGCCATTGCTTCAATATTGTGGCAGACAATCCTCGTCAGTTCGGCCGAAGGCAGTGAAAGGTGAGATTGCGGCCGCTCTTTACACGAAGACGTAGCGGTGGCGTTGGGAAGCCGGGCGAATGGTCGTTCAATACGGCGACTCTTGACCTGCTTGAAGCGCTGGCACTCCTCGATCATGACATCGACAGTAGCACAATTGGACGTTTGGGCTCGAATTGACAGCGGTTGCTTCGCAGCGATTTTCCAACTGGAGGCCTTACCGAACAGGTCACGGAGCTTTTGTTTAAATGTATCCCAGCTCCCAAGGTCAGCCTCATGATTGGCATACCACAACAAAGTAAACACCTTTTTGAGCTCTTCAAAACTGCTGTCACAGTAAAATAATTGTTGTTACCCTGCTTCTCATAATGTGCCTTTTTCAACTTTTAAAAACAAATATATTTGATTATTTAGTTCACTAATTTCATGTAGTCAATTTGACTTGGTTAGAAAAGACTCCTTGAATTTTTTTTAACCATTCTTGTCTCCCTACACCTCTGCTGTGGAAAACTGAGCAAACATACATCATTTGCTATGCCACTATGCTATGTATGCATGTTTGGTACGAGGTTGAAAGTACTACAATATTTTGTTCTGGCATACTGTTATTCTGATTGTCATGTGAATTATGCAAGCTATGTACTGTGTTTGCTAAAAGATGTGCTCAAAGATTCGTTTTAATACGATTGCCTCAGTCGTTGGGCGAATTATGTCCAAGGAAAAGTAGCGCATCAAATGGGCAGAGTAGTATAGTATGCCAGAATACAAATAAGTTGGGCAGAAGAGCATGCATGAGTGAAACTAAGGTTCCAAGCGATTAATCTTGGCAACCAATAAAAAAATGACCCGAAATAGTAAGATAATGTTGAAATGACATCTTTAATGGCATAAAATGTTTTACTACAAATTGGTGCTATTTCAGTGCCATGTTGTCAGAATTATATGTTGTGTTTTGATGAAAATTATTAATAATGTTGTGATTTCAACCTTATGCGAGTTCGTGAACACCCTTTCTTTTTCTTTCTTTCTTTTTAGCTATCACAGAAGAGAAGGAACACGACAAGGAAGAGCAGTCTGCAAAAGCTGCTACAAGTGATGCACCAGACTCGCAACCAGCGAAGAAGAAAGCTCGGCTGGAGAAAGACGTGAATACAACTCCTGCCATACCATCTTCTACCTCATCAGCAGTGCAGGTCAAGAAGGGCAAAAACAGGAAAAAGAATTTAAAACGAAAGAAAAAGAAGAAGCTGCAGCGGCAACAGGCTGGTGGGGAGAAGTGCAGAAGAAATCTGAAAACCCTGATCTTGTTAGCAAGAAGCACGAGGCAGGAGCAAGTAGAAAAACCCAGACACAACCTGAGAAGGCCCAGTCAAAAACGAGCTCGTTCCAGAAGAAAGACGGCCCAGGAAAGACAGTCCGGAAACCGAAAAGGAAAAAGTTTCCTTCCGCAGACTAAAGGAGAGGAGCAATGTAATAAATGATGTTGGGCCTGTGGCCTAATTTTAAACTGATTTGATAGTAACATTACTTCGCTTTTTTTTTTTAAAGAAAACCTTTTCTTTGCCCTCTTCCTTCGACTTTTGTGCTGCAGCTGCTGCTGCTAGCTGTTGTCTTGCACGCTGCGTCCAGGGGGGTTGTTCATAGCTTGTATATACATGGCTGGAGCGTGTCGGAGAGGAAAGTTGGCGCGAGGAACTCGTTTGGACCTTTTCCATGCGTGGCATGTGCACAATGCCTTCTGGAGCTCCCTGGGTGTCGCCATTTAGCCTCCTGACAGGTGTAATTATCTGTGATCCCCCTCAAAAGCATTGTAGAAACTGCAGCGCTTACCTTTATATTAACGTGCAAGTCAGAGGGTATGTAGATGGAACTGTAGAGAGGATGGGGGAGAGAAGGCAGAGAGTGGATAGAACTGACGCAGTCGCGAAACGAATGAATAACAGCCCTGCCACTCTCGCAGTTCCCATACAGGGGGAGAGGGCGGGAGAGAGAAAAAATATCGTGAGAAGGCAAGGAAACGGCGATTGCAGGCAAAGTGAAGGTAAGGTATGGTATGCTTTTGCCATTTCTGAAAAATAAACACCATGCAAATTTGTCAAGCGGACAATTAACGCAGGGTGTGCAGATGCAAAGCTGCATTAAAATACCATAGGGTCTAGGTGTCAATACAAAAGCGGTCGCAGATCAAAACACTTCTGCATAGGCCTATTTACTGGGAGGGGGGGGCATTTGCTCCCCCTATGTCAAAAGTGTGTGTGGGGGGGAGGGGGGGAAATATGCCATTTGCCACCCTCCACACACCCACACTTTTGAACGCGGGCACTTTCGGCTGCATTAAGGAAAGTCCAACAAAACTACAGCTGAAACTAATTTTTCTTTCGTAATAGAGTGGCTACGTAAGCATTGCTTTTCTTTACTACGTATCCCCTGCTTGGGCAGTGAGCCAATCAGAGACCTCTGTCAGGCACGCATTGCCTTTTGTCCCTGCATCATCATAAGATTTTATATTGACCCGTTTCGCGGCGATCCTGTGGGCGCTGCCATGTTTGATCAAGTGGTGACGTGTCCATTGCTTGCCTCAACTGCCTCCGTTGCCTCCGTCTTTACAATGGCTGTGTATGACGCCGGTGCGGCTTAGCAAACCTCTGTTTCGAGAGATATCGTAGATGGTGACTGGGCGGACAACACGAAGATCTGGCCACAGTTTCAGAGAACATGCAAAAGCGCTTTCGGAGCTGATTAAGCTATGTCCAAACGGCGCGAGCAGCGTATATGGTGCTTGCTCTAAAAGCGGGGCTAAATATGTATTCGGAGCTATCCAAACTTTCCGCTCATGAATTGGATCAGGAATATGGTGTCTTGGTCTTAGTTCTTTATTTGGCAAATATTTTGAAGCAGCGGCTTGTCACGTTTCTGACTCAGTAAGGTTCCTAGGTGCGGTCACTATCTAATCATTTTCTGCCTAATCGCTCGTGGGTGTGCTGCAGTTCCGTTGGAAATTTGTTCTTGCTGGGCACTAGGCTTGAAACGTAGCTGTTCTGCACATTGTAATACCTTGTAGTAAAATGCGTATTATCGCTAGTAACTCTCTTACTCCTGTGGGCCGTCACGAAACATCCAGCTTCGACCATTCGTGCGCTATCGGTGTAGTACCGTCACTTATTGTGCGTATATAGTTCGCATATATTCAAGTGTGCGCCCATTCACTTATTCTTGACACGTCGGCGAAATAATCGGTGTAAGTTTCCGTGCTGGTTGGGGTAGATGTATCTAGATACTGTGCGCGAAACCTACTACGACAGGAAGCAGCGCTACTCCCGTTATCATAGTTTATCGAGCGGTATTCACTCTTGCCGACGTACCGGGGCTAAGGCCCTTTCTTGAAAGGTTAGCAATACAACGCTGGCGGATGAGAAAATTTGTGTATCCTTGAGGAAAGCCGTACATCTCGAAGTGCCGGAAACATGTACGGACAGTTGCAGCGGCGGTGCGCGAACTTGGCCCCTACATATTCATTACATTCATGAATATGCCAGTCACTATTTTTGCAGCCAACTACTGCACACATCTTCAATCCATATGATTCAAACCAGCATGAATGGAGCACAGTGCGTTAGCGAAAACTCAGCACAGAACACCCATACATGAACTCAGTTGCATTTCCAACAGCTGATCGCACAGAAGCAAGGTAGAAGCGGTAATGGTTTCGTATTCGCTGCCGTAAGCGCAATCTGGTTTCTCTAGAATAAATTGCTCCGCGAAAAGGGTCAATAGTTAAAAGAAATAAATGCCCATTGAAAACAATCTTTCGGGCCCCCATAGTTCACCGTGTGTGCTTGATAAATACACATGGTGAACTATGGGGGCCCGAAAAATTGTTTTTGATAAATACCCTTTAACCCCCACCACCCCAGTGTAGCAAACTGGAAACTCACTTCTGGTTAACCTCCCTGCTTTTCCTCTCTCGCTTGCTCTCTCTCTCTCTCTTGATAAATAGGTAGGTCTGTTAAATGTAAAAATAACTGACAAATGCATTATATATATATATATATATAGAGAGAGAGAGAGAGGGTCAGATCGTTTGTGGTTTGCATGGTGGTTTGCCCTCAACTCGAGAAATAGTTGGGACGCCACTGTACTTTTGTGCCCGCCGCGGTAGCTTGAAGGCAATGACATTGTTCGAGGTCGTGGGTTGAATCCCAACCGTGGCAGCCGCATTTCGACGGCAGCGAAATACAAAAACGCTAGTGCACTTAGATTAAGGTGCACGTTGAAGACCACCAGGGTGTCAAAATTAATCCGGAATCCGCCACGTGCCTCATAATCCAATCGTAGTTGTGGCAAGTACAGCCCCATAATTCAATTAAAGTTCAACACTTCTGCCACGATGCGATATGTGCCATGTGAGGCAGTGATAATGCTGAACCATCTCAGAGATTATGAACAATGGCACACAACATCTCAGGCAAACACGTCTTCCTGTGTGATGTGTGTACTACGCAGACAAAGAGCAGTGGTGCACGCAAGGTAACATTTAACGTCAACTCGCCACTCTCGTATTGGACTAAACGCTGAAGAAATTACACATTCGCCGTCAGCTTCATCTCTGATTATCGTCAATCAAAGCAAACAGCATAGAAAACTTCGCTTACATCGATTCCCACAGCCAACTTTTTGTCTAGGCGATTTGTCTATGTCAAGTCCTGATGAAGACAAGTTGTTTTATTGAAGTGTCAGCTCCACATGGGGAGGGGCTTTAAAGCGTACAAAGAAAAAAAAGAGGGGGGGGGGGCTCGCCGTACGCCTAATTTATACGGAGCAAGTTGCTTTCTCTCAAAAGTGCAAATAATAAAAAAATAATTTGTATAAAGATATTCAAAGTTCTTGCCGCCGACAAAAAACTGTCAGCCATCTCCACTGTTCCATCTCCACTGGGGTGGAGATGGAAGACCAGCGAAGCTGTACTATGGTGGGAATTATGTATTTCCAATTATGACTATTAAGATGTGATGGTGTAAATGGTTATTTGAACTATTAAAGAATAAGAAATATATATGATCCGGTGGTTTTCATTTATTTAGTGACCATAGGGACCATGGCCTTATGGTCGCTACGGTACACCGCCATAGGGTGTACGGCAAAAGTTGGCACGTTCTTCATAAGCACGTCACCAACGCCGCGCGCGTTAGGTGCTCACGCGGGCAGAACGCCGCTGCCGTCGACAACAGTTCTGCGCGTTATTTGTGTGACCGCGCGCAACCGCTGTCAAAACGCTGGCTACGTGACGAATGGCTAAACACCGTTGTCGACACTGCTAGGGGAGAGGCGGGCGAGAGCCCAGAGAGAGGGTGTGTTCCCAGCATCGGAGACTGTCTACGTAGACAGCTAAGGAGACGGCCAAGACAGCTTCGAGGCCATGTAATGGAACGCGTTTCGAACCTTCTGGATGACATATGGGAGACGCGTCTGCGACGAGACGCCACCTCGCGGCGACAAGAAAAAGTTGAGAAAAAGCACGCATTAATTATTTCTGTATTTTAGGTCCTTGCACCTGCGAGCCTATGAAAATCACGATGTGACTTACATTAAGGGCGTAGGAAAGCATGTCTACGTTTTCTTGTGCGCAGACAACCTTCCTGTCGACTTTCCAAGCATCCTGCTCAGCCGCCATCTTGTTTGGACAGGAAAGTAGCCTGCATCGTTTCTGACTTCATATACTTCAAAAAATAACTTCAAATGAAAGACGCCTCACGTCGAAATGAAAGCTTGCCCTTCATTCTTTCCGCTATTAGAGAGTTTTAGATTAGGGGGACGCAAGCGTAGGGGCTCCCTAGCGCTTGGGGCCCCCTAATCTAAAACTCTCTATTAACTAAACTTTTTTCTACCAAAGAAATACATATACGGGCCGGGACAATCTAGCCATTCATTTCCAATTCTATCCCTTTCACATTTAGCAGTGTGCCATCGCCAGTATAAGCTGCAGTCGTGAGCTGCGAATCATAAGAAATGGAATGGAAGGGAAGGAATTTCTTGCGGTATATCGGCCACGGTTAGGTAAGAGTAGACTGTTTTAGCTTGTCCGCAAACCAGCTCCTTAGGTTGGCGTGTTGTGTAACACTACTCAGATGGCTGCAAATTGAGCGATATGCGTACATCAATGAGGGAAAAGTGGCGCGGCACGCCAAGCTGATTTATTAGGCAGAAGATGAGAAGCTCAACGGCGCCGAGAAGCGGCCAAGGCAGCCGGAAACAGTAAGTTTCGCCTTCTTCGACAATCATCTTCGTCTCTGCACAATTTAATTTACTTTCGGTGTCTCTTTAATGCATTTTGTATGACAAGAAAAAGGTGCCACATGTTACAACAACATCTTCCTTTATTCATACAAAGAATATTTACACATGGTCTTAAAGAGAAGAACACGCAACTGTGCAGTGCAACCTATATTATAGTACAAGAAAGCACTCCTAAAGTTCTCCGTCATGCACAAATGGTTATTGAGAGCTGTGTCACGAAGGTTAAACAAGGGCTAGATGCTGTGAACGTTCCATCCTCTTTTGGCATGTTGGATATTTAGACGACCAAATATAAATGCGTGGTTTCTGGTCTAGGCTATGTAGTGACAGCTGGAAGCTCAACATTGTGGGGGGAAGCCACTTAAAACCACATCATATTGGGTGCGCGTCACTGTGCAGTGTAAGTCAAACCAAAGCCACACATGCATCCTTTTAAGTTTTAGAAGCTTTGCCAACATAGTTAAGGAAACGGGGTTACCAAGGAAAACGTGGAATGTTATTAGAGTTGCCGATATAAAAACTGGCCTCTACATCCAAAGTGCGCTCAAGTCACTGTACAACATCTCTTCCTACAGACTCTTCTGTCTTCATTAAATGGGAGGTAACTTTCACTGCACTGTTCTAGCAGTAGATAGAGACGTTCGGCACAAACTCGCACATGCAACTCTGTATTATAGGTGCTTTCATTCCATTCGTGGGTCACTGCATGAAAAAGAGCTGCTCTGATGCATTGGAACATGCTGCATGGCGTGTCGGCTTGTGAGCCTAATGACACGGTGCACTGCGTCTACGAATGACTAAAGCGTAGTGAAAGTGTGCGAAGAAACGTTGGTGCATCTAACAACTGTGCAGCTGCGACAGCTTTTTAACTCATTACATGAGAGAAGACAAAGCTCGCAAGCTCTTCACACTGTGCTCTGTGGCGTCGCCCAAGAAGAAAAAAAAAAAAAAGAGAGTAAAATTCTCATGCTCAAGGGACAAGACAGGTGGGCGCGAGTGACAATGAACGGCGGGCACATCCAAGACAGAAGGAGAAGCGGGAAGTGGGGAGTACAGGGAAAATGGTGAGTCGTCATTGGAAGACTGTAGCTGCATCCCTCGTGTTTCACGGAAGGTAAGAGCCGCGGGTCAAGTCGTCCGGCTCGGGGAGCTTGCAGACGCCCCTGGTGTTTCCCGTCGCGGCGAAGCACACGGCCGTGTCTGGGCAGGCGCAGGACTGTACGCAGCCGTGGCCCATCGACGTCTTCGACTGCGGGCACACTGGGCTTGGGCCTACACCGGCGGCGGCTGCAGCAGCAGCAGGGGCAGCGGCCTGAGTCACCGTGGCCTGCTGGGCATCTGCAAAGGGCGGCAGACACGTGCGAACGTTTTGACATAAAGCTGAGCAAGTTGGTAGGAATTCATGGTATGAAAAGGCAGGAGGTGCAAAGCATGGATAAAATAGGAGCTCAGTGGACAAATTCTACATAAATATAGTATCTAGAAACTCAGGATAGGAAGCATAGTATGCCTATCTTGTGGGCTTCACACGGTATACAAAAATATCAATCTTCGGAGTTTCATAGCTTTATCGAAAAAAAAAAAGTGTGTGTGTTCTGTGTGTGTGTGACGTACAGTCGACAGATATTATAGCAATAATATTATAGCACGATATTATAGTAATAAAATTATAGAAACAATAGTTTATCTAAACATCGCATTAAAACCGCCACTACATAGCGTAATAGTTCATAGCGTAATAGTTCATGGACGTCTACAGCGCGACTGAGACGAAGACAAGAGACAAAACCACACGACAAACACTAGTGTCAAACGAAGGGGTCAGATTCGTTAAACGAGACATTTTTTCATGCCGCCGTCATCCATCACTCGGCGCGACGGATGACTAGAAAAAGAATACACTCAAAGGGAAACAATCGTTGCAGACAACTTTGGTTTATACTCTTTGTACTGCAAAGTTCAAATAATTCTTAATAGCATAGATGTGCTGAACTAAAACTAATTATATTGCATATTACGGTCCAATGTTAAAGTTAACACCAAATTAGTATTTCTGGACTGATTTCAGCTCGGTTTTTTTACACGAAGGCCTCGGCAGTAACTTTTTTACCAATGGAGGCCTAACCCTAAGGCGTCACATATTACAGTTGTCGATGATACGTTCAGGTTATGTTGGTTTAAGTACTAATTAGGCATTCTCTTTAGTAGTGGACTGTAATGCACACTGCCACGCTCCTGTAAGTATTCAAATGTAAAATCTTGGGCGAGTCAATAATTGATAATAATAATCCCCCCTCCCCTGGGTGGATGGCTGGCAGGCGCTCCGCGTACGGGTTTGTACCTATCTGCCACGCCTAGCACGCCACCCAGGGCGATCCCCCTCTTTCTCTTTACTCCTCTCCCCCCCCCCCCCCTTTTTTTTTTTCCTTCAAGTGCAAATAAATAAAGAAAGATTAAAGATAGCGCTGATGGTCGCAACGCGGAAGCCAAAAAGGGGGAAAAAAAAAAGAACGTTAACACGGCACTGTGTCCGCGTTTCATTCTCTTGCACCTGTATTTCGCACTGCACCCATGCATTACTGACGTAAGATGCACGTAAGATGCACCAAACGCGGGAAGCATATTGCGACCGAGACATCCACCATGCAGTACCCGGCTCCAGGGAGCATTTGTACTCCATTAGGCATGCAGACTGCCACATACCGAATTCATCAAATTCAATGCGTGGAATACATAAGCAGATGCCTATATAGCTTTTAGGGTCGCTCGCAGAAACGCCCTCTCGCAGTAATGCGATGCAGCTACGGGCGCACGCTTCATATATCGTGTCCTAGCTGCTATATACCATATAGATTGACCCCGGAGCGGCCTCTTCGTGCGCCAGGATTGCTCGCGATATAAAAACCCTGTCGATTAACGTCAACGGAAGCGTGTGCGAATGAAAACAGCAAAAGGCACGTGCGGACCATATAACAAAAAGCAGGCACAGTCGATGCAACATTAATGTCGCTACAAAAAAAAAAAAAAAAAAAAAAAAAAAAAAAAAAAAAAAAAAAAGCCGGAGACGACAGGGCAAATCAAATGAAGCTTCTCAATCGCACCAAAGCATAAACAAAAAAATAAAAATAAATACCGTTCGGGCACTCGACAGGAGCGTAAATGTCACCGAGAGAGAGCTCACGGCAAAAGCACTCTGCGATGCGGCAGCTTTGAGGCACTTCCGGTTGCATGTTTTCCCTACGGGGAGGAACACTATGCCGAACCCCAAAGTCCGGCGGCAAAAATGCAATAAGCCGGCGATGTGGCAGTCTAGATGTCAATTTACCGGAGGTCTTAGCAAAACGCGTCTATTATGGAGCGAAATCTGGACAGGCTCCCGATTTCGCTCCTATGAATAAGTGAACGGCGCGAAATAAGACGAGTGACAGGGGTACACGGAACGCAAAGAAAACGCATCCACCGCGGCTGCCAACTGTTTGTTCGTTCCATCAAGACGGCAGTTATATACCAGGGGTGGATCCTTGGTAAATAATAAAAAAAAAAAAAAAAAAAAAAAAAGCGAGGGTATAGAGCTCAGTCTTGCTAGCACAGAGGTTCCGGCATACCTATGACGAAGGCGGGAGGGGGATGAAGGAGAGCGGTGCCCCTTACTGTATCCACCAGTGATGTTCACGTCCTATCCTGATATATTACTATGATTATTACTATGATTATTACTATTACTATGATTATTAATATACATGTCTAAGCCCACTAGCCGATACCAAGGGGTATTTTATCCAGATTACTACTGCCAGTGTTTGCTAACACCAGGTTAAGTGCGGCTCAGAGGTCACACGTACCCAACGCGTGCATTAGCTGCACTGTTTGCTGTTCTGAAGATCAAAGGCCTTCGCGCGGCGCTCAATACGGAGGCGCCGACGTACAATTGTGCGTATGCTACGTACATCAGTGGCGAGTGCACGCCGGAAATGGAGCGCCGAGATCATCACCGGAAGCACGCGTAAGAGTACAAGGTTTCTTTCATCGTGTTTGAGACATGACAGAGCCATAGAAAGAAATCTCGTCCTCACGCCCTGTTCGTACACTCGGGAAACGCGCGGCTTTAATAAGTGATTCGGATAAACATTTATCACATTAAAACGATGATAGTCGAATTTCGAAGTTCGTAAGAAGCTGAAATTTGAATCAGGCTCTCAAATATTGTGCGGAAGTTGATCAGAATCGCAAAGAATAAAGCTTTGCAACTGAAGTTCTTTTTCTTTACGGGGGTTTTACGTGCCAAAATCTAGTTCTGATTATGAGGCACGCCGTAGTGGAGGGCTCCGGATTTATTTTGACCACCTGGTGTTCTTTAACGTGCACTACAACGCAAGCACATGGGCGTTTTTGCATTTCGCCTCCCTCGAAATGCCGCCGCGCGCCGGGATTCGATCCCGCGACCTCGTTCTCAGCAGCGGAACGCCTTAGCCATGCACTGAGCCACCGGGACGGGTGCAACTGAAGTTCTGAAGGGGTAAGTTTATAACACTGTATGCTTCCTTTGCAGCGAGTATGAATTTGGACGCAGTGAGAAAAAAAAAATAAAAAGGCACTGATGCTGTGCCTTTCTTATGGCGCTTTAAAAGGACCGTGTACCAACAACTAGACTTTGGAAACTTTTCACTCCGGAAAGGTTACCGCTCCTCGCCCACGCGCAGAAGCAGAAAGAGATGTGAGCTACGAGGAACGCCGAAGTTGATTGTATCCTGAAGGCTTTGAAGCATGAGGCATATGTTAACACTGTGAAATAATGTTATGCTGGCGAAGTTGTGGATGTTTACTCCTTTTGCTTGACTTAGCTCATTAAAGGGAAACTAAACAGTAACTCTAAAATGGTTTAGACTGATAAAGTGTCCTTTCAAAACTCTATGTTCATTAATTTCGCTGAAGAGTAAGAGCTTCATCATTAGGAAAAAAAGGACCAAACTTAAATTTTGTTAAATTTCGCGCCAAATCCCAGTGTGACGCCACGGATTTGAAAGTATATTATTTTATATTTGTCTCTTTTGATTTGTCTAAGTTAATGCACTCAAAACTTGCCATGTTCAGCCTTTGACTCATTTTGAATACAACGTAGTTCATCTTTACCAAGAAAAAATAAGCTCGGCCCGTCAAAATTTGTGACGTCACGGCGATTTGGTGCTGGAACTTCAAGGTGGTGTCGCCACCTGTCTCTCGTTTTTGCGTCTTTTGTTGCTTACCGGTCTTCTCACGGCAACAGTTACGTTTTTGGTTTTGTACAACGGTAATTTTCCAATTTACAGCTAAAAAATTACCTTTAATGCATCTTTAAAAGACACAAAACAGGAATACGAAGTTAAACTGTATCACTAAGTTACCCTCCTGCAATAGGAAAACGGCAACCCTTGTATACCGAGGGAGGGGCTTGGTAAGCCATAAAAAAACGCAAGAACGAAAGGTATACGTGGCGCCGCCGCCTTGATTTTCATGCATCAACTAGGTGTGACGTCATAAATAGAAAACGCCTTCTGTTTAGTTGGTTGTTTATCAATAAAGAAGTAATACGCTGCATTCTAGGTGAGGGAAAGTCCAAGCCGAGGAAGTTCTGATATACTGTTATGGCCCAGATCAAGTAGAAAAAAATTGCCTTGAAATCCATGACGTCACACTACCGTACATGCACTGCTGCTTCGAGGCAAAATTCGAAAAAGGTAAGCCTTGTCTTAATTGTCACTGCTAATAATAAAAATTTTACCGCCGACGAAATGAAAGTAAAGTTTTGAAAGAATAGTAAACTAATCTTAGCTGATATATCGCTGCTCTTTAATGTAATTTTGACGTATTCATCTGCTCCTTCTGTGGCTTAATAACGTAGTCGCCTGCTTGCAACGATACCGGCGCTTTATATGCCCATTCGATTCGCCTGCGCTTTTTGAACTAGTTCAGGAGGCGTTGCACTTCCCTATACTCGTTTCACCAGTTGAACATGGCGGCATCTGCACGTCGCAATTTGTTTCACACAATGCAGGCTTCGTGCAGGGTGAGTTATAGTGAGGATATATACTACAGTGTGTAGCCGCCGCAGCGTGCACGAAATTTTGTCTTTAGTGCGTGTATGTGTGTATATGTGCGTGCGCGTTGGTGCTTATTTCACGGGATTTCTCAAGCTCAACAGAAAGTTTCTTGACATGGTCAATGCGCCTATTCTTGCACCTCGTGCAAGAATAGGCGCATTACCCAGGTCCCGTGGTAGTGCCGTGGTAGTCCCGTGGGCACTACCCCAGGTCCCGTGGTAGTGCCGTACCGGTTTTGCACAGGCAGAGCTGGCACTGAGCCAGCGGGAACTAGCTCACAAAGTGCAGGGCGAATAGAATGGTTAGCTTTGGCCCAACACAATAATCGTCATCTATCTTGCGTTCCCTTCGTTGCTTCAACGTTGCGCGCTGGGTAAATTCGGGTCACTAACGGCATACGCGTTATCAGCGTTCTTGACAGGAAAGTTGCGAGCGCAGAGTGTTTGAGGAAAGAAACGTACGCGATATGGATGCAAAGCAAGAAAGTGGTTCACAGGAAAATGGAGGCTTGAAGAGATTAACTGTGGTAGAAGAAGAAATATGTAACTTAAGCCACTGTTAATCACGTGATATATAGATGTCGGACAAGATAAACATCAAAAGATGTGATTTCTTTTAGAGCGAAGCGTGTCTCTAAACGACTGCGGCAATAATTTCATCACTCCGGGAACAATGCAACGAGGCACTGTACCTGTTTGGCACTTGGTGGCGGAGCCCGGCTGCTGAGACCTGCTCTCGGCGCATAGGTTCTTGGCTGCCTGCTGCGGCTGCTCGGCGGTGCGCTGTTCGTCCTGCTTGTGGTACTTGGCTGGCTCCGGCTGCTGCGCCGGTTCCTTGTCGTCGAGCTGCGCCTCCTTCTGCTGCTGCAGCTTAGGCTCTTTGTCCTGCTTCGCCTTGTCGGCCCCCTTGGCGTACTTTGACCGTTTCTGCAAGGCGCGAGGTAATGGGAATGTCATTGAGCAGGGAACGAATAGCGACCGACTATTGGAGAAACACAGACGTTCACAGGGTCAACGGTAGTCGAACTAGGGATCGATGTCTCAGATCACGGAGCCAGCGTTTCAGATAAGGGGTATTGTCATTTCCAGAGCGTCCCTGCTCATTATGCCAATAATTGGGTAACGTAACTCAGGAGTAGCGAAACTGTTGTCGCCTCTATGACACGCGAGCCGCTTAAGACATATTTACAGGATGCGAGAAGTATAAAGCATTACGTAAAGCGCAGGTTCGTTTCAATCGATTCCAGGACAGGTATCACATTGCCCCAATACCACGCAACATGGACCCTAACCTACACTCCGGAAGGAGGAAAGCGAGGGCCCAATACATAGAGAAAACATTCAGGTTCGATACCACGGCCCGTTTTACGGACGCCGCTATGTACGGAACGAAGAAAAAGGGCGCAGTGGCAGTGGTCTGCGACCGCCGAGGCCACGTCACCTCCAGTGCATCGACCCGCCCCTGCACGATCACGGAAGCGGAAGAGCTGGCCATCGCGTTAGCCATCCGCGAAGGCCAACACGCAAGCAAACCACTGACAATCCTCACGGACTCCCAGCAGGCCTGCCGCAACTTCCTACAGGGAAGAATCGCAAGACCTGCGGCACAAGTCCTAGCCCAAATACCCAAGGAGGACACTGACGACAACACCATCATAACCATCATTTGGATACCGGGTCACGCTGCCATCACGGGTAACCTGTATGCCGACAGAGCAGCTCGAGAATTTGCACATAACCGAGCACTCATCACGCCGACTGCAGATGACCCTGACCCAGTTGACCCCGAGTATTCAGCAATCCTGAACTACCACAGAGGGAGTCGCTTGCGATATCCCCCACCCCATCGAATACTAAAGACGGAGGATGCCGCTGCCTGGCGTAGGCTCCAGACAGGCACTTACACGAACCTACACATATTACATCGCTTGCACCCCACAGCCTACAGGGACGAATGCCCGTGGTGTGGGGCCACACCAACCCTATACCACATTACGTGGGAGTGCACGCTACACAACATAGAACACCATGACACGAACACCACGAGGGAGCAATGGGAGGCACTGCTGTCCAGCTCGGCCCTCGACGACCAGCTCAAGCTGATCCAGAGAGCAGAGAAGATGGCAAGAGCCAGCGCAGCCCTGGACTAGGGGCCCCGACCATTAGCGATGCCCCATTGGGGCAAGACAAAACTATCTTTGAATTAAAGTTTATCTATCTATCTATCTATCTATCTATCTATCTATCTATCTATCTATCTATCTATCTATCTATCTATCTATCTATCTATCTATCTATCTATCTATCTATCTATCTATCTATCTATCTATCTATCTATCTATCTATCTATCTATCTATCTATCTATCTATCTATCTATCTATCTATCTATCTATCTATCTATCTATCTATCTATCTATCTAATCGATTCATACGGCATTCACGGCCTAGACGCAACGCTATAGGTATGACAGTCGACCCCCTTGGGAGTTTTCAAGGTGCACCTAAATCGTAGTATTTAATCATAGTAAATGATAGCGGCATTTCGATGGAAGCGAAATGCGGCTATGGCGTGCGGTAATCGAACCCACGTCCTCATTCTCAACAGCAGAACAGCATGGCCACTAAGCTGGCTAGCATGGCCACCGCGGCGAGTGAAACGAGGGTGTGATAGGTAATTCACGGCTACGCCGACATTTTGTTTTCTTTCTAGGGGACAGGAATGAAATCGGTCTCGGAATGAAGTCCGCAGCGGTAGCCTTAAAATGTCATGCTATGTGACCAATTATACGGGCCGACTATGGCGACAATGATGACAAGTAATTTGGCGGGAGACAGTAATAATAATAACCGTTAATACAGGAGTCGCCAGAAATGTCACCAGAGTTTGAACTATTAGCATAAAAATACTCAGGAACTGGTCCGACCTTCCAAAAAATCTGACTATTTTAACCGGCCAAATGGCAAGTGCAAATAATCGCCGATAATTTAACTTCCGAGAGATCTTAGTCGGGACGCGTAGTCTCATATGCGTTGACTCTCTTCATTTGAAAAGACAGACAGACATACAGACAGACAAACAGAAAGAAAGAAAGAAAGAAAGAAAGAAAGAAAGAAAGAAAGAAAGAAAGAAAGAAAGAAAGAAAGAAAGAAAGAAAGAAAGATGATTTTGACGTTTCTGTCTAATATACGCACCTCTTGTGCTGCCGCCTGATCTTTGCTCAACTTCTCCTTTTGCTTCTGCTGTTTGTGGCCCTTGCTGTCAACTGCAGCGTCCTTGTTGCCTTGCTTGTTCTGCACGGTGACACACAGCAGCGTAAGTTCCATTGTTCAGAGCGCTTTGAAACCAGTGAAATGCTAGAAATTGCGTGACTTTATTAATAATCCAGCATACCCGGCGAAGGGACTGAAACATCGCCCTGCCGTTCAACTGCTTACATATAAAGACCTCTGCTTTCTGTTAAGTCATGTTTTCGGCGAATTGGTTATACACCGTGCTAACAATCGGGTAAACAGAAAAAGTTATCTCGGGTTCTATTTACAATTCGAATGTCACAGATGTGAAAAGCAGGAATGAACCGATTTGAATGAAATTTGTTGGATTTCAAAGAAGACGCTGAATTATTAATTCTGCCGGGAGCAAGTTTTTGATTGAGGCCCAATGTTCTTAAGAAAATTGTCCGATATCGCACAATTCCGAGGAACTGAAGCACCAAGTTGGCAGCTTTATCGCTGCGAAATAAAAAAACAGGAGTCGAAACTAAGTAAACTGCAATCGCTAGGACGTCTACGCGAGCACAATTTATTGCGCATGACTCTAAATTATATAAATTATTAGTAAGTGTGATTGCAAAAACGTAAAAGAGGTGCAGTTCAGGTAAGCTTCAAAATAATAGATCGGATCCGTCTGCTTTATATAAACTGTTATTTATACACTTTACAGAATTTCTACATATGTTTCTATTGCTCAGTTACATAATTTTAATATATAGGTACTGAAATCGCATTTTTGAATGTTTTGAAATTTTAATTGAAGAGGACGAAGACCGGCAAATCGACTGGGTGGTATATCCGCACTGCTCTGCTGAGAGTATGGATTAATAACACTCGCAATCATACAATCTGTCACTTTGAACCTAGATAACGAAAGAAGACACTGCAATACTATGAGCAGCAATAAAGAAAGCGCACAAAGTGGACAAAATTGATAAACTATGTCCTGCCTTAAGTATATACGACTAATTTATATATGGGGCTTTCGCAAAAACACTCCTTATGAAACGATTTCACATCAGTCCTAAACTCAGATTTTTTACAAGTCGGATACAGTTTACGGAATTTTTATATCTTCTGTAAACTTGGTGCTTGGATATACGTATATCGTGTGTATGTTCAAGAAAGGAGAAGCGCAGGTTAATGCAGCAAGTAGAGTGAGAGAGATAGAAAGCTCTTTATTGAAAAAGCAGATTGTTTAGCCAGCGGATGTTTGCTATATACTGTATGTTACTCTGCAGGGAATGGGAAGATAGGCCCTAATTCGAATTGTCGCATACTGGTCGGGCTGATTTGTAGTTCTCCCGAGTAAAATCAGTTGAAAGACCCGAGCTCCTCTTGTCCAGTTGCCTTCTCATTTCATAAAATCGCTGTAAATATGTAATAACGTACGCGGGCGAGGTTTAAACGATTGCTACAAGGGAGTATAAGAGTTGTCGCGAAGATCCATTGTAGGGAACCAGTTACAGCTAAATAAATTCTGGGGTTTTACGTGCCAAAACCACAATTTGATTGATTGATTGATTGATTGATTGTGTGTGTGTGTGTGTGTGTGTGTGTGTGTGTGTGTGTGTGTGTGTGTGTGCGTGTGCGTGCGTGCGTGCGTGCGTGCGTGCGTGCGTGTATGTGTCGTGGAATTCTGAAACAGTCTGTGTGCTAATCGTAAAAGCAGTCATTAAATATTAATCTGGTTATAACTGCGCAGATAGAGGAGCAAGTTTATGCGGAAGAAACGTTACAGAATTGGTTGAATAGATGCATTTAAAAGTATCTCGCACAATTAGAACTAATAGCAGAGATCACGGGGAGGGTGGCTCTGGAGGAGCTCTCGGAGCGAGCGCGGAGCGGAGAGCCACGTGACTTGAGCTGCTTGTCACGTGACTGCCTCCTCTCGCAGCCATTCCTCCATGCTCGCAGCAGCGCGCCCTGGCATCCACTGCAGGAGCCGCACGGAGGCAGACCTCGCGCTGTCGTAGATAGTCAATCTTAAGGCGGCTGCATATTTCTGCTAAGGGTATCTTCTTCGTGTTTCTTTGATCGTTTCTTTTTTTAACAACTCAACCGAGAATTAAGCTTTCTTTGCCAGCAGCCCATGAAAGAGAGAGGAGAAAGAAATGAGTTGGGAAAGGCAAGGACATTAACGGAAAGAGAAGCTTCTCGTTCGGCGGATGGGTAAGGGGGCAAAGAGAGGCAGAAATACTAGCGGAGAAAGAAAGCGAACTTGCGAGAAAATACACAGAAAGGGTGCGGAACGCCCGGCAGTATCAACCTCTCCCTAATAGGCCACTCGAACGTGGGAACTTGAATAGCGCCTTGACCGACTTCTGCTGTAACGACCGTATAGGCCGGTATACTCCAGAACTGTCTGCTCTACCACGCCATACTACCCTGCGCTGTATTCCTAAAAATGCCCACATTGCGATCAATGCGCAACGCTTTACCACATGGCATGGGCTTGCGCAATCACACACCACAGCTGACACCCATAACACCCCCCACCACACGGCAATGGGGGAGGCAGCGCTGTCCAGCTACGACTCGACGGACCAGCTCAACCTGGTCCATCTAGCGAGAAGGGCAGCTAATGCCACTGGACTCCTGGACTGAGGGGACCACCCACTGCGGAGCGGAGGGGCTACCTACGCTCGCGTGCTCTTTTGCATAAAGTTTATTCTCTGCCTCTCTCTGCTCCGAAAGCAGTCCATAAACGTTTTCAACGTAGCTACGGGGCTGTATACTACATTTCAAGGGACAGAATAATTTTCACGGTGAATCTTTCTGCCCATCGCGGGTTTCCGCAAGAACTCATTTCGTTGATAACGGCACCTTGTGCTGCTTGTACTTCGTGGACTTGGCCTCGGCCTCCTGGCCCTTCTGGGTCGCCTGCTCGCCGTCCTGCGGCTGGTCCTGCTGATGACGAGGCTGCTCGCTGCGCTCGGACGCCCACGCGGAGCTCTCGTGCTGCTGCTTCTTGCTGTGCTTGCCCTTGCGCCTGCGCAGAATAAAGCGAGCGAGGCTTGGTTAGGCGCGAATTCCTCTCGCCCGTTTGTCGAGCTTCACCGCGCGAATTCGGAGCCACCGTGAAAGTGTCTCCCCGAGCGACTCATTAGCCCGCGCGCTCGCGATTAATGAGGCGAATCATAACTCGCCGGCGGGAATGATGAAACGAACGGCGTCACGGCCTGGCGCAAACCGTGCAGCGTGGGAGAACGGGAAGGCAGTGAGACGAATGATAACGGACACAAAACACAAGGATGGAGACACAGCGATCACTCTGCTCTGTTTTCTTAAAACTGCCACCCGTAAAAAGAAGAACTATAGAGTGCATGAACGGTTCCCGCACTTGGCGCTGTTTAGCAAGTTCATGTTTGCGCTTTCCGTTCACTAATGTTTCGTTGTGTGTGATAGAGAGAAGAGAAAGAGAAAAGAGTACGTGCGTTCGAGCGAGTGCTCCGCGTTCACTTGTCAAGAAATAGATGGTAGCGTTTACATTTAGGACATTTCCTAATGGTTAGACAAACCTTCCTCGTGTTGAGTAACGCACAAACACGCATCGCAATTTCCTCGCAACACACACTCACATCACACTCACTCACGAACTCGACATCGAGTTCGTGAATGAGCTAGTTGTACTTCAGGATAAAAATACACTTAAGAATCGCTTCATGCATACATGAATAAGTAATCATTCACTCATTTCGATAAAGTTATGCAAACGCGTATAGTTTCAGAATGGAAGGGCGTCTCAGAAGTGATGAATAAATAAAGCAATCAATCAATCAATCAATCAATCAATCAATCAATCAATCAATCAATCAATCAATCAATCAATCAATCAATTTTCACGTGATCAAGATAAACATTACAACGTTTTATGTTGCTGAACCCAGGAAATAATTGAAGAGCAGTGAGAGGGGCTCAAATCATTGTTACAAATAAGCATAAAAAGAGCAGCCAGAAGTAGGGACATTTTTATTATCGCAGAAAAATGACCCAAAACATCTGATTATTTCAAGTTCAGTGCAAGAACTGAAGGAATATGAAATTACTGGTAGCTTTTAATTATATGCCATGAGAAAGAAAATGGACTGTTCTAATACGGTTCTAAAGGAATGAGTGATTTTTTTGCTTATGTTTGGGGGAATGAATTCTACAGTTTAGAAACGCTCAGTGGCGTACCAACTATTTCTCGAGTGGGGGGAGGGGGGGGGGGCAAACTGCAAACGCTCTGACTCCCTCTCTCTCTCTCTATATATATATATATATATATATATATATATATATATCGCATTACTATTACAATATTACTTATTTTTAGTATTACTAATTACTAGTACTATTACAATCGAACTGTCCAGCGCCAGGCTTTCTCATAATGCGAGCGTTTAAGGCGAATCCCGCGCGTCACCATACACGCTGTCCAAGAATGGGATACGTAGCAAAGAAAAGCATTAGTTACGCGGCCACTCTGTTAAGAACGAAAATGTAGCATTAGCTGTAGTTTTGTTCAACATTTTTGTTGAAGTTTTGTTGAACATTTTGTTGAATACGCATATGGAAACGCTAATGCATTCATGCTATAAATCTCCGACATACCGTCAGGTAATCCGTCTAAAGAAAGCAAGTTCTTCAGATGTGATCTCAAGACGCTCATGTAATGAGATTACCGCATAGATCAACATTATTTTTTGTACTTTCACGATTGGCCTCCTTGTCTCATTCGGACGCCTTTCATAAGCGACCGTACGTTTCTTTCTTTGCCTGTATTTCTGTCGCGCTGCTATCGACGCAAATTCAGGCTTTCAACAAACTCAGTGGTTCTGTATGTGACTATCACATGCCGTCAGACACCCCTAGTTCCCGAACGTTGCACTGGATGCCTATATATAGCTGGATGTACTATCAAGCGATCGTCGAGGTCTTCAGTACAACTCTCCATAAGCATATATGCAGTATTAAGGGTCTTTATTTCCTCAACAAAGCCACCAGACTTCGCTTCAGAAGCAAGAAGAGAAGCGATATCGCTTCTCCTCGAGCGATGATGAAGCGGCAGACCCTCACAACAGATGTTTTTTTTTTTTTTTGAAACTACACCCTAAGGACTTCTAAACAAGGCCTACGCGAGATGCAATAAATTCGAGGAATAGGAAATATTCGTTAACATGTTAATTGACTGCACAATACAGACAAACACGAGGATCTCTAAAATAAGAGGGAAGCTGTAGCGATGTGCTTGATTCGAATGAAAAGCTAGGAGGTCAGCCTTCAGCACCAATCCGCTGTGTCTACTCAGCAAGAGGCACAAGCGCGCGAGCATTGCGAGTACAGCCTCACGAGGTAGGCGCCGCACGCAGTGAAAGGGAGGGCGAGTGGACGGCGTGAGTGAGGGGGCAACGCTGAAAAGGAGCGCGGTAGCAAGAACGCGGTAAACGCATAAAACGAAACGAAACAAAGGCGAAGCCCTAGCGCGGCCATTACGGTCGCCAGTGTCGGCTTCTAATTGGCCGCCAGGGGCTGCTGTCCCGCTCGTAATTGGATTGGCGACGACCGCCTGTTGAGGCCTAGCGGCACCGCGTCGTGTGTACGGGCGTCTATTAGGTGTCGTTATGTCGGGGCGTCAATGTTTCAGCCCTCGCTCGCAGTTCCCCGACGGTTTGGGGAAAAGGCACGTGGTCTTTCCTCCGGCTTCACACGCGGGAAGCCCGGACAACGCGTTCTTTCCCTCCTTTTTTCCCCGCTTGTCCGTTGCCGCCGTCGCTTGTTTGTACCCGCGCGCACGCGCTAGGAGCAATCTTGGAGGCGAGATGGAGGGACTGAGAGAGGAGGTCAACGGAAGGCAGGCCATTGGGAAGAGAGGCGCGCCATGCTTCCCGCAGCGGCCGGCGGCCACGTTGTTCGAGCAGCGCTGTTTGAGCGCTCGAGACGTGCAGGCGCCAGGAAGTTGGGGAGCGTAAGGAAAGAGGAGGAGGTCGCGGGGGCGAGAGGCCACCACCGCGGCGGTCGTACGCGCGCATCACCGTCCACTAGCCGCAGGGGCTTCCTTCGTTTACGGTCGCCGCAGCCCATAAAACGACCGGCGACGCTCCGGCCTAGGAAGCGCGCGCTGCACGTGCATGGTGGCCCTATCGGAGCCAGGAGACAGAAGCGTGGGAGGGGGGGGGGGATGCACTGGACGCTGGGACGTATACAGCTAGCGAAGAAATTGCAAAGGCAGCGGTAGACTGCGCACGAGGAGACCGAGAATCTCGAGCTGCGAATATAGCCGCTCGGATGGAGAAGGGAAGTGACGACGTACGGGGGGTACCGAGAGAACGGTTCTCGTTTATATAGAAAAAGAACTGCGCGGATTCACAGAGAGGTCGTGGATGTACCAGAAAGAGAGAGAGAGAGAGTCGTTAAGTAGGAAGCAGGGCCGCGCACGAGGAAGAGAACAAACATGCGCGAGGCGATAAGACGCGGAGACGGCGCATCTTATGCCGAGTTTGTCAACGGCTCCCCACCCTCCTGTTTCCTCTAGCACGTTGTACACGGTGAAAACAAATGGACGAAGCGACGAAGGACGGGACGATCCTATAGTACGGGCTGTAGTGTGAGATATGTTGGAGTGAAATTCTGGGCATCCTTAATCTTCCTTTCCCTCAAGTCTTCCGCGTTTTCTAGTGCCCTCGACAAGCTTTCAGAGAGAGACCCGTGCTCTGTCTCTATTTACGAAAACGTACATACATGCATCTTACGAAACGGTAAAGAAACAAAATAACAGGAGTAAATGCTCCGAGTCAGATGGAAACATCAGTCCGCCCGAGAGCTTTAGAATGATAGGCGCGGTGTCTTTCTAAGCTGTTCAGGGACGCCGAGAGCGGGCAGGGAAAAACACACGCGCGGACCAATATATCGCCGCGCCAAGAAAAGCCCACAAACCCACAGACAGTGATAAGAGAACGAAAAAGAAAGTTTGTGCGGAGTTGACGACCGTGCAGAGGCTGTTGGAAGTGCGATCTTTTTGCATAAATATGCGCCTCCTTTACAAGGCAGCGACGGCATACGACATAAAAATAAAGATATAAGCACTGAAGTGTAAGGAACAGCGAAAGGCGTATGCAAAAAGCTCGCTGAAACTGATCGCGTGCCTACGACGATGCGTGTCTGGCGGCGCCGTCGCGTGCAGCGCCGGTCGGGGGAAAAATACGTTGGGAGAAGGATGAGAAAAACCGTTTTGGGGGCCGAAGCGTGCATACGGGATGAAGCCTCGGGTCGGACCCTGCCCACACTAGGGTCGACTCCACCGCACGACTTGGCTGCGCGACGGAGAAGTGGGCCTTAGGCTGGCGGGTTGGCGCGAAGCGTTTATGAATCGCCGTTTCTCCTTTTATGACCCCTCGATGGCCGGGAAATCAGAGCAGGAGGAAAGTAGGAAAGAAAAAAGAAAGATAAAAAAAAAGAAGAGGGGCGGGTGCCTCAGATGCTTCGCTAAATTGCGACGCTCTTACGCTTAGCTCTTTATATAGTTTAAACACAGTGACTATAGCTTATAACTTTTTAAACTTACATTATTTAGCTCTCCTTTGCGGCCTTTTCACTCTATGGACTTGTGACGGTGTATTGGCCGGAAATCTGGAGTAATGTTGCGTGCAGCGGCTTCGCGAAACTTCGAAGTCAGTCGTGTGAGCAGGGCGACGAGTTTGTTATGCATGAATTCCGCGCGGAACCCTGCACTTGAGGGTGGCCGCTAAAGCATCGCGTAAATCATTAAAGGCTAAGCCGGGGCGCAAGACTTTAAAGTGCATATATTGCCATTGAGACTTCTGCTGAAAGTATGCGCACATGTGATGTTGGCTCGGACACGCTTGTAATGACGGTTCCGTGTTTACTTAAAAGCGCGAAGGCGTTGAGTTAAG
This sequence comes from Dermacentor silvarum, assembly GCF_013339745.2. Taxonomy (NCBI): domain Eukaryota; kingdom Metazoa; phylum Arthropoda; class Arachnida; order Ixodida; family Ixodidae; genus Dermacentor; species Dermacentor silvarum. Next base: position 214,132,377 of record NC_051156.1, on the reverse strand, counting down.
CGTTTCGCCTCCGCCTCTGCTTAGATGTACTCTCAGCACAGTTACATCAAAGGTTCTCCAGTACTCGTGCGAACGCTGACGGAAGAAGTTGGACTCGAGACTTCTTTTTCTTTCTTCTATTTACAAGCGCGGACATTCATTGCAGGCCATTGCACGAGCGGCGAAAGAAGGAAATCGTAAAGAGCAAAGTAGGCTGTGAATATTATCCTGCACGCGTCGTTTAGGTGGCTCGTAGAGCGTTTGAAATGCCCAGAACTATAGCTATTGCTGGGCTAATTGGTGAAACATAGCTGTTAGCAGATCATGTGCATGCTCGCGAGAAGTGCACGTGCACATTAACGCACATGCACTGAGAGGGACAGATAGGACAAGGCAACACTATACACCAACAGGCGCCTCCGAACACAAGTGGCGTGCTACGTGCCCGTGCATGCATCCTCAGCCCTTTTGTACCGGCACTCGTCGTATATATATACCGATATAACAAAGGCAGCACGCAACGGCTCGTGCAACACTTCCAGCAAGAAGCGCACGCCTTTCGCCAAACTCCCTGTTGGATATCGCATGCAAATGAACTGTGGCTGCACTGTCAGCAGCCATGCACTCTCGTTTTAGCCTATACGCGCGTGCTCTGTTTTCCGTTAAGTGTTCGAGCACGCGAACGCTCGTCCTGTTCTGCATTAGCGCGCGTGCGCGTGCGTGCTTGCGTGTGTATGTAAACCTGCTAAACCTGTGTTTGTCTTGCGTGTCCACTGTGTTGTGCTGCTGATGCGCATAGGCACAACCCTTGTAAAAACCATGCACGATATTCTGCTGCATCTCAACAGAGTTGAGAAGTCTGTTGAATTCTACTGAAGGCAACAGAAGTATCATAATGAATTACTGTGCGAATGATTACTGTGCGCCCCTATTGTATTAGCTGTCAGCTTGTCAACGCCCGATTGTTTTGTTTTTTTCAATTACTTGATATACGCTCTAGCGCAGATTCTTTTACTGCACAGCAACGTTAACGGGATGTCGCGGTTCCGCTCCCGCTTGTATTCATTAGCTCCATCTGGGCGTCTTGCAAACTTTTTTAGTAATAGCTACCTACGTAAGCGCTTGCTTGTAACGTACGTGACTTGAACCGAATAGTGAAAGATGGATAGGGAAAACATCGCCTGCATTTTTAGCTGATCTAAAAAGATTACGAATCACCTACAGCGATATTATTTATAATGTCACAAGACAGTGAAGGATATATATATATATATATCGGTTGTAGCGAAGAGAGACGCTAGTGGGCCCAGCTCTAGTCTGTATATATATATATATATATATATGAGTAGATACATTTACGCCATGCTTTTACGTTACACATGTGTTAGACAGCCGCGTTTCGCGGTTCCGCGTGCGTAATCAGGCACGTTGAACGAATAATTTGAAGCCAATTATGTCGGTCTACAAGGCCATTCTGAAATGTAGAAACACGAAACTAGACTTTTATGATGATTCACTTCAACTTTCCAACATTAAAATATGCTGTGTTCTTTCAAACCGAAACGTTAACTATTGCAGTTAGGTTATATTAGAAAATGAAGTGCTTTGGTTTTACTTTCAAAATGATATCCGCCTGGGCAGATCATTCATCTGTTGTTGCGAGATTCGAGTAACGTTTGCAGGCTTTTCTTAAAAAGAAAAGTGTTCGAAGTAAACAAAAACAGAAAAAAAGACACTATTCATTGTTTCTGCTTATCTAGTTTCCTTAAAAATTGTAAAAAAAAGGCTGTCAACGAGGATTTGTATACATAAGTTGGTCACATGAATCGCGAGCAGCTCTTTTTGTCATATTATGTTCCTGTGATTTGATATGTTGAATCAGGTACGGAGGCCAAATTGTCGCCCACGTTAAGTGCGCATTGTAAATCTGTTATTTTCGAGTAAGAAATCGTCCATGAAGGAAACCCACCCGCACAGCACAGGCCGAGAATATTTAGTAGTGGGCGTAAATATTCAAGGCGGTAATAAACGGTGGTCGCTACTTTGTAGTTTCCCACACGGCTATATTATCCGAGGACAATAGCAATCAGGAGGTCACCTGCACGCTCTTAAATTACTTAGATGTTTTTTCTTGATAGGTAATATGCAAATTCGTTGCCAGAAGAATTTCTAACGTTAAAAAAAGAAGGAAAGACACGAGAAAAAAAAAGCATGACATTCTGGCAGGATATGCGAGGTTTCTTTCAGGTTTAGCTAGTCTATGAAATTTTTTTTATCATACCCGAAACGGGAAATGCGATAGCGCGAAATGCTCTCACTGTACAGACGCACGAAGGCTGTAGTCATGCATAAAACAGGCCGGGAAGCTTCAGAATCACATATTTTTGCCAACTTTTCCCCCTAGAAAGCACGCGAATCGAGGAACATAGCAGGCGAGAAAGAGAAATAAATAAACAGGCAGGGATAGCGCGGTAGCAGACGGTTAAACTTCCAGACGAAGCGGGTCAAAAGCGGAACAATGAGAAATAAAAGAAAGCTCTACCATAACACAGGCGTCTCGACACGTCCTGGCTCTAAAAAATAAAAAATAAATAATAAAAAACACGCTCCTGAGCTTGAGAATAAATAAGGACGAAACCTCCATCGCCGGTGAAGCGACGTGTAGTACGCGATTCTCCGGCGCCTCCGCTGCAGCTGGTGCCACCCTGCGGGGCCGGCTTCTTCGCACGTCCTCGGCGCACGGCAGGTAAACACCGATCTTTCCCTCTTTTTGTCCCTTTTATCCCGTTTCCATCGCTTCACTCCCGACTTCTCCTTTTGTCGTAGCAAAGCACTCGATGTGCTCCGCGGACCACGATAAATGTTCGATAGAAGAGAAAATGGGATCTCTGCTTTTCGATTCCGATCTCTCTCCCTCTCTCTCTTTTCCGGCGAGCACATAGCGATGTATCTTGTGTCGATAAAACCGTGCATCGTTTTGAAAGCTACGCAGTGTGGGCTTAAGCAATAATCGAATGCCAACTGTAAAGAACCGACGAGTTCTGAGAATGCTTATTGTGCGTAATAGCTACGGCCGCTAGATCAAAACACACATCCCTGTGCGTTTTGATCGAACCGCCGTGGTACTAGCTAGTGTTAATCATTAATCGTTTAAATCGATGACTCACCCAAGCACCTGAACTTCATTCCGTTATTCCCTCGCCGTCGTCTGTTGGTACAACTGCCGTCTGCTTGTGTTGCCTTCGTCTGTTAGCTGTTGTAGAATGTGGTGCCGGAGTGTACAGAATGTTGCATCGCTCAGCGAGACACGTGTAAATGGCGCTTCCGGCTGAACCTGTAGTTTGTTCGTGGTCCAGATTCACATAGTCATGACATTTGGCGGTATGTTTTGCTTAGTGTAGTAAGTCTGAATGCTGTACTGGCCTGTTTCGTTCAGGCCAAACCAGAAGTCGGGAGTCGTCTGCTGTGATACTGGACCGACACCTAACAAAGAACTATATTTCTTAACCGGAAGCAATACTGGCACCACCTGTCCTGAGAAGGCAAGATGCCCGCCACGTATACGACAGCATACAGAGCCGTTTCGTCTTACTAGAAGCAGGTGGCGCTACCATTCATTCCGCTGAGAAAAATCTGGGCCCGAATTCACAAAACATTGTTACGCTAGAATTTTTCGTAAGAAAGAATTTTAGTCAATCCGGATGCCAGACATATCATTAGTGAAGGCCGCGAGCCAATGGCAAAGCGAACTTACGAAAGAAAAGCTTTGTGAAACGAAAGAAAAGCTTTGTGAATCTGTCCCCTGCTTATTACATCGGTTGTAGACCCTAGCTGCTCGCATGCAGCGCGCTTTTTACTTCCGACAAACTTTTTTCCTACTTCCTCGTTTCTCGCATTACGTAGTTTGAAGAGCCGTCCCTTTGAAAACAAAACATTTGTCCAATCAATCAATTATTCACACGAGTGAAAATGCTGCGCCGTCCTTCCTCCGCTTTTCATCGGTCTTTGATTTTCTTCGCTTCTTTCATGTGCACTCATGCGCCCAACTCCGTACTCTGTTGCTTTCTCTATTTACTCATTTTCTTCATTTGCGGCATCGTCGCAGGCGACGCGCGGTTATGATTCATTCCAGACAAAACAAATCAGTGCTGTGCATAAACGGGCTTTTAAGCGAAACACCGGCCGCTAAATTCCACATCTGTTGGAAGTTGAAAGATCGACCGAGATAGTGATTTGCACCAGGAGAACCTTTTCAGCGTACAGAGCACGGCGTGCCTCTTCCAACTGGCTCGTTCGGTCTAGCTTCTACAATGCTGCATGGTATAGTAAGAAAAGGTGTAGGGCCATTTGACGGGGTTTAGGGGGGAGGCATGGTGATCGAGAGGCAGGTGCTCGGCTCAGCGCAATAAAAAAAAGAGGGGGGGGGGGGGGGTTGACTACGAGAAAATGTCTCGAGGCTCGGTAGGGGCCAGGGCGCAGGCCCGGTGTTGGTATACCTGGCAACGGCGACATCCCTACGTGCAGTTGCATTTTTTCTCGGGCTCTCCAGCGCCGGAGAGAGCCCATGCACGTGCCCTGCGGTCTTGTGTGCACAGTTCCTTGCCCCTCCGGTTGCTCTCTCTCTTTCTCTCTCTGTTTTTCTTTTTCTTTCTTTCTTGCTTTCTTTCTTTTTATATTGAACAGCGCCCAGAACAGTGCGTCCGTAGCATACGCACGCGCCAACATGAAGCTCCGAAGAGTGCGTTCATTTCGGCCCGGGGCGCACAAGACCCTTCGTTTGGAGGCTGAATTGCCTCCCCGCTACGCGAACAGAAAAGCACGGAACGCCGTCAAGCCACTTTCATGATTTGTTTTGTTTTTACCACTGTATTTTTTTTTCGAATCGCCAGCGGAGCAGCAGACGACGACATAGCAGCAGACGGCACACGGTCGTGTGGTGAAAAGCACTTGCTGTGGTTGCGCGTCCATTGTTATTGCTGTCTTCTGCACGCCGTTACGCCTCTTGGCAGACGAAAAAAAAAACAAACAAACAAACAAACGAAGCAATAAAGACTTTCAGGAGGCAACGTACGCTTCGTGCTTGGATCCACCTATAGCTTTTTGGTTTCCATTCAGCCTCTTCCGCAGTTCCCGTCCTCAGAACTTTCCTCCCAGCACCCCCCCCCCCCCCCCTTTTTTTTTTTTTTTTTTTTTCAGTTGTCCCGATCACCGTCTTCGCTACAGCAGCTCCACTTTGGAAAGGAGAAATCGTGCGCGGTAGCTATCAAAATGATAATAATAAAAAGGCAAAGTGGACTGAAAACCTTTCGGTGCTTCGAGAGAAGAGGCGACGCCTGAAGCAACAAGCTTTTGGCGTAATACTGTTACGGATGTTATCATTTCATTCGACTTCATGCGCACGCTCCGCGAATACACGTATAAAGAACCGCATCGATTTACCGCGTTCCTTGAGCGCTTAACGTCGACCGGAGCAAATATTAAGCCCGTAACTTTGCGCAATAACGGCCGTGTTCAAATAGCAGAGCGCTTTATTCTACGCGCAATATAGTGGATGGCGTGGTAGCTGAAATTTCTTTTTCTCATCGGCCGCGGTGTACAAAGGGGGACGGGATAAACCGGAAAAGCTGCCGAACAACCGATGGCAAAACTTTAAAAGAGACACTGATGAGAAAATTGAGATGTGTTGTCGAATTACGCTTCTGCAATACCACAACGTACGGCTGATTGCGAGGGCCCAGGACGCGGCCCGAGCTCAAGGCATTCTGGAATGAGGACGCCTCTCCAAAGCTGCATTTACATATTGCATTTACATATCTACATTGAGTCGTCCTTCGCGTAACAATATTAAAGATGTTTATTCTCTCTCTCTCTCTCCCTGTAATACCAAAGAAATGCGGTATCTCAAATTCCAAAGGCGGTACCGAAGATAAGACGATCTGGGCTGTGGGCAGCGATAAGGAGGCCTCTGCACAGGGATGGTAAGTGATGCCATCCCTGTGGAATAATTGTAGAGATGTGGGAATATTAAAACATTTCGGGTAGCGAATCGAATAGTCACTATTCGTAAATACGAATATTTTTCGAATAGTTTTCGAATATTTCAGAACGTCAAGTGTGCGCAATCGAACATAAAACACACGAGAAATTACGTATAGTGGCTACGTCGGTCAGAGAGCCAAATTTTGCCGGCTGTACAGCGATCATTCACACACTCTGTAGAGAGTACTGTGTATGCACACAAACTGATTATTTGTTCCTAATACTCCAGTTGTGCTTTTGGTAAGGAGCGCTTCATAACGTGTAATGTAATGACACGTGAACGTCGTTTTTATATTAATTGTGAATACAACTGTTCATTATTCGGAGACTGTTCGAAACGTATTCGTTATGCGATTCGCTTATTCCCTTCTGACACTGTTCAATTAGTGTTCGATTCGGTCTCAAAAATCAATATTCGCACACCCTTCATAATATAGTTTTGTCCAATTAAGAACAAATCGCCATTGCTCTCACTATGACCGTGACAAAAAAGGTGTCGAGTGATCAATCAAGATCATTGCTTTTATAATTTCTTGAAGTGCGAAAATCGGAGCGAGTATTACAGTCGAGGGCCGACTGCATTTCACATTTCTGTCCGTGAAAATTGGAGTGCCCGCTAGAAGCGAGTAAACACAGCAGCACGCGACAACAGCGCAGTTGACAACAGTTGGCAACACGCGGGCAGTGCATACGTGCACGCGGAATTGTCGGCGCCTGTCGGCTTGTTTGCACGCGCGCCAATTTCCTCTCGGTGAGGGTCCTCTCGCCACGCTTTGCTTACTTACACGCTCATTCGGGCTTTACCTTTTTTTTTTTTTATCAAGCACGGTCCCTGTACTCCTTTGCAAACAGACAGGGGTCATTGAAGACGGTTGTTCAGCGACGCATTTTCTACAGGAGGGGCCCGTCGATCATTCGATGAAACGGCCACGTAAGCCCCCAGGTCCCGTCAAGCTATCTGCGACAGCTTTTTGCCTGGGGGACCTCTAACTTGTGTGTTGTAAATAAAGTGGATTCTATTTCTGGTATTCCTTTGCCACAATACAAGCTTGAAAAGCTTCGTCTGATCACCTGAAGCGCTGCAGAACTCTATTATTTATAATTTCGCAGAAACCTGTTAATTACTTGCGGCGGAAATGAACGACAAAGTTTTTTCTTTAATATCGTGCGGAAACAGTGGCAGCGCAGGTATATGTCACTGCGACGTCATGGATTTCGAAGCAATTTTCTAGTATTTTTTAATGAAATTAAATTCTGGGTTTTTTTGTGCCAAAACATTGATCTGATGTTGAGTTGTGCCGTAGAAAGGGGGGAGGGGGGGGGAGAGGGGCGACGACTCCGAATTAATTTTGCCCACCTGGGGTTCTTTAACGTGCACCCAATGCTCGGTACACGGGTGTTCTTGCATTTCGCCCCCAACGAAATACAGCCGCCGCGGCCGGGATTTGATCCCGCGCATTCGGGCTTGTAAGCTTAGGTGATTCCTTGGTTCGTTCTGAAGGCGATGTATAGTCCTTCTTGTCCGATAAACACTCAACTGGACAAGAGTTGACAACGCTGTCAAAGTGCATGACGTCAATAAGGGTTGGTGCGGGCATTTCAGGAAGTAGTAGTTAGTCACGTGTAGTCTTTTCTGCGTCTTCTCTGGATTAGCCTCATATCACGGTACGAGTGACCACTTTGCTATTGCAGAGGCGTAATTTACTACAGTCAAACCTTGTTGTTAGACGCGATACAACGAAATAATGGATATAACAAAGTAACTAGAAGTCTTGCTGAAATCCCCATAGAGATTCATAGGGCAGTACATGCAATAATGGATATAACGAAGTAATTCTGGCGACCCCATTCGACTTCGTTATAACGAGGTTTTACTAGCCGTTGTGGCGCTGTGAAAGTTCTCGAAACTCGATAAATTAACTCACGAACACAATGTGCGGCTTAGTTACCAATAAGCAATTAGCTAGACCCAATCAGACGCCATCACATCTCATGACGTCAGAGTGAACTGGTGCGGAAATTTTAAGGTGGTCTCGCCACCCGTCTTCCGCGTTTCTTCTGGCGTGTCGAGGCAGGTCGAGTGGAATTTTGGTATCGTACAAGGGTAATTTACTAACATGAATCGAGTCATCTTTTCGATTGTGTCTCTGTAATATAATATTCATCTTCGGTGTTCCTTTATCCCTGTAATGCTCTACGCATGATTTTTTATACGTTGAATTTTATACCTAAAAATTCTGATTTGAACGCCGGAAACTTAACCCAAAGCCCATAGCATAGTGTTTTGAATACGCTGTAGGGAGCTTTCAATATTGTATAGCTGAACAAACCAATTACTAATTAATTACTGTACTATAATTAATTAGCTCAAAAAACGTTTCACTCTTTTTCGTACGAATGTGCACTCTCGATCATCAGACATAAGCATGAACGAGTCGTTCTGATTTTCTTTGATGTGGCACGGTATTTCGGATTTGTGGGGCATGTACTGGTCCAACACCAACAGCAACAGCAGCAGATAACGTTCTTAACGCGAGAGCGTTAAGGGCAGAAAACCTGGGGTCGGTATCCGCCGCTAGCGGCGTTGTCCATCACAAAAAATAAAAAATAAAAAAATAATAATAATCCCGAACCACAACCACGCAGGCCCTCGGCGTGGTGCATAGGTGTTACTGAACTGATTGAACTTGTCAAAGTAAAATGCGTTCGAAAATTCGTAAAGTGAGACTTACACTCAACCTGCAGACATGATAGCGTCGGATTGTAATTTGAGTATACGAGAAAACGTAATTCTGTTAAGTGGAAACTGAAACACAAACCCCTTTTTCCTTGCTTACGGGCTTATGAAACATTGATGAGTCACTGCTTGTAGCCTCTGCCTTACGAGGGTATGAGCCATTGTTCAGCCCTGCACAGTCGCTATCGCATTCCACTCTTAAAGGCAAAGCTTAAGCGTCCTCCAAGTTTTAACGCGATAGCGTTAAGGGCCCCGTGTCGCAGAAAATACGGTGTCGGCGTCCGTGTCGGCTTCGGCGACAAGCGTTAACCATCGGCGACTGGCGGAAACAATCATGCCGAACCACATCACCCCAAACCACCCCGACCCCGGCCCATCGCGTGGCACAAGGCGTTAGTGAACAAAAATTGATTTTCTCAAAGTAAAATCCGTCAGAAAATTCGTAAAGTACGACTTAACCACAACCTACAGACGTGATAGCGTCGGATTGTAATTTGAATATACGAGTAAAAAGTTGTCGCAGTTTCACCTGAAAGGTGAAGCATCAATTGCGATAGCAAATTTGAAGACAGCTATACGGAGTAATGATAGCAGCTTTATCAGCTGTATAAACTTGGACATGCAGCAGCACCGGCAACACACAGAACTGTTGTCGACGCCGTCGGCGTTTTGCCCGCGTTCGCTCAAAATGCTTGCGGCGTTGGTGACTGTTGCCGGAGCCTCTGATATAAATAGGCACTTGGTGCCGCAGCTAAACGTCGCCTCCCTTCCCTCCCCCTCCCCCGCACGGCGTTTCGTGCGTCGGAAGAAGGCACGTTTGAGAGACGCCTACTTCTGCAGCCCTTAAGGGAGCACAGAGCAGAACGCGCGTTTGTTCTCCGCCGTGCGTTCACTCCCCGTGAAAGCACGCGTCCCTCGCGCCCTTTCACTCGCACATACAGCGTTCGGCGCGCGGCGACATTGGCGCTGAGCCGTGCTCCCTCAAGGGCTGCAGAAGATAGCGCCAACCTTTCCCTTTCCCTCAAGAACCACTTACCGGCGACGATTTCATCTCCATTGACGTCATACGGAACCTCACGGCGACGGCGACGGCGACGGCGACGCCGACGGCAGAAATCTGCTTTTGAGTGTCCATATAATTGCTATCGCAATAAAAAGCCTGATAAGCAGCCAGGGATCTTCGAATGCTGTCGCGGTCCACTCTTAAAGGCGAAGCTTAAGCGTCCTTCGGTTCTGACGGTGTTTCGCTGTACTTTGGTTCTAGGCAACATTGAGGGGAACGTTGAAAACCGAGCCTTTCCAGGTTTTTTTCCACTGCGCGCCCCCCACTCACCCTTTTCCTTCGTGGTGCTTGGCGTCGTGGCGGCGCTCCTTGTGGTGGTGCTTCTTGGTGCCGTGCTGCTCGACGCCGCCTTCGCCGCCGTGCTGCGGCCGCTTGGCGCTGCTCGCGTGAAGCACCGCCACCAGCACCACGGCCACCAGGAGGAGGAGCACGCAGACGCGCATCTTCGCCACTCTCACGCTCTCTCACGCCAAGTGGGAATGTTCACACCGCAGTCACCTGCGCACGCACGGAGCATCATTCGTTAGTGTGTGTGTGTGTGTACACATACAGTGAGGGTGGAGAAACAGAAACACTATTCAGAACGGATGATCGTGAAAATAATCGTTACGAAAGCATTACAAAAGAAGTCGCAGTTTCGCCCGAAAGGCGAAGCATCGATTGGGATAGCAAATTAGTAGACGGCTATACAAAGTAAGGATAGTAGTTGTATCGGCCGTATAAACTTGTAAACGTTCGCTTACTAATGAAATAACAAGCATGCAGTCACGCGCACACAAACAAACATGAACACATCTCGCTCGATGACCGCGGAAACTCGCTGTCCAAACGCTGGAGCGAGGAAGCGCGGCAGCAGCAGCGAGCGAATTGACCTTCGTGCGGCCTCTCGCTTCAACGTGAACTCCCTCCCTCCGCTCCCCCCCGGTGCCTTGCGCGCGACGGAAGACTGCGCGCTTTCTCCTCACTTTCCTCCCTTGCGCGCGCGAGAGTGAGCCGCCATCGTCGACTCACCCTCGCAAGCTTTAACTCGCACATACAGCATACGGCGCGCGGCGATGTTATCCTCCTTGGACTTTATACGGAACATCACGGCGATGGCAGAAATGCGCCTGGAGTGTCCATTTAATAGCTATCGCAATAATGCTGCCCGCCGAGCCACACACACACACACACACACACACACACACACACACACACACACACACACACACACACACACACACAGGGACCACTAGTTGCGACAACAAAGGGTATATATATACCCTTGTTTGTCCCACAACATCTATATCTCTATATTATATATAATATATATATATATAATATATTATCTATATATATATATATACCTTCGCTAGGGTGACAAACAATGAACAAAGTGCCTCGAAGCGGTCAGGCGCGCAGCAATTCTGCGTGTATTCGCGGGCTTCTTTCACATTCGAAAAAACGCATTTATGTACCACGTATTGAGCAACAGAGAAGTGTTTCATGTTGCTCTACAATTTTCTCATTGACACTTTGGTAATTAGGACAGTAGTTCTCCACTGTACTGGAAACAATGCGCACTAGGTTTCCTTCGCGTAAACGCCGTTCCTCTTTTTAAAATCGTGCTGCGTGGATGCTGGGAAAACCCTGTATAACAGACAAAGAAAGAGACAAGAAAGAATCGTTACAATTTAGGAACTCAAAAACAAATTGCGAACTTTCATAAGCTTCACGAAATAGAAGCACGCAGTGGAAGTCAGATTGTTGCCCCGTCTCCAGCAGATCCGACTGAGCAGAGCGTGACGGTGCGTCCTCCCCTTGGCTTCGTCGTTTTTGCAGCCAAACGCACTGCGCGTCTCTAGAGACCTTCTACCCCCCCCCCCCCCCCCCCCTACAATGCGTGGGTTACAATATTGGAGGATTAGAATATTTAAGTCCCTGTTTTGCGTGTTCTCTGGTTAAACACAGCGTAACCAGATGTCGCTACCAGCGTTTTCGCTGCCACGCAATCTCTCCGGGAACCCGGTATCCGCAAACGTCAAGAACTTTAAGGACAAACTAAAACTCTATATTGCGTTCCACACGTAAAGTGTTACGTTTACTCGCTAGCAGGTTCTCCAGAAGGCAGTATATGTATACCGATGACAACTTGTTGTAACTTCATGTCATGGATAATATACGTTCGTAGACACGTTTCCGGCATCGTTCTTGTGTCTCAAACAACCAAGTAACGTCACATAAACAGCTATTCGCTCTTAAAAAAAGTGAAGAAAAAGAAGACGAAAAAAAAAAATTGCGGTGGATTGGGCGCCAAGGAAACTGGCTAAGTCAAATGCAGCGTCTCGGAGGAGAATTTTGCGCACCAGGCCCATTCGCTGAAGTTTCATTCGCTGACTCGCTTCCTCTGAGCTTCTCAGCAAAAATAACGTATGCAGTGGCGTGCGGCGGGATCGCGTTCACACGTTCCAACTACGCACAGCGCTTTTCGCGTTTTTCTTTTAGGCGAGGAGTGCAGACTCCTCCTCAATTGTTCAGACTTCGCACCTCATGACTAAAGCTGACAAAGAACCAGACCACGTGCATAAAAGGGGAGATGAAGGAAATACCACAAAGTAAAAAAAAATGGCATTAAAGAAAGCAAATGAAGGCAAAGAAAGAAAGAAAAAAAAGACAATGTGAGCTGGAAAAGGTGAGGCGAATTCACGTCCTTCAGCACATCCTTTCTTTTTTGGGTGAGTGCTGTGTGCTTAAATATATGTTTTTCATTTCTTCTTTAATATATTCTCTTCCGCATCCTCGAATACGCGACGGATAAAAAGGAGGCAACGAGAGAAAAACGGGAAGCGGTGTAAAGGAGAAGCCACCCCCTTATTATACGTTCACGGCACTTCGCACTCGCGAGTTTAGCCCAACGCCCGACGCCAAGCTGATCTGTAGTAGGCCTCGCTTCTTGTGAAGAGAGAGAGAGTGAGAGAGAGATAGAAGAGAGGAAAGGCAGGGACGTTAACCAGGGCTTTTTGTGAAGGAAGCAAAAAAAAAAAAAAAAAAAAAACAAGAGCGTTCACCCTTACCGGTTCCTGGGAATCCATCCGCATACAGCGACGAAATATCACGCTCCTTTGCGTGCTCCCGAGCTCTCTGTATATACGTGTTTCACCTAACGGCAGCAGGTCATTGTGACGCAGTCTACCAGCGGGGAAAAAAAAAAAAGAAAAGAAAAGAGAGAAGAAGAGAGAGATAGAGAGAGAAAAAAAACCAACTCAAGTTCTGCTGGTCGAGGCTATATAGTAATTCCAGAACCACAGAAATATAAATACATAAATAATAAAAACAACTATGCAGATGCAACGCATATCTTGGAATGCATAAAAAAGAGAAGCTTTCGTGAAGCGGTCAATTAAGCGCTACATAGCCACTCTCTTCCGCGCCGCGTATTGCAGAATATAAATTACGTGCCTGTTCGACAAGACGACCATACGCGGAGACCCACGCGACTGCGGATTATTCTGCCCCCTGGAATCGGCCCACTTTATATCGTCCCACAAACACCGGGATCGGCCCACTTCGCAACAAACCGTTTTCCCAAATTTGCAAGTGCGCTTCTCTGCATTACTTATTCGCCCTACTGATGAAGCTGCGTATCGGTCGTGATTCAAACGAAAGCAAAGTACCAGCTGCATAATGCTTGTCTCCTGCGCACACTTTCGTCATGAGAATCAAGCCTACATTTTCCATCTAATAAAATAAGCAAGCTGTTCTCGTATATGTGCGGACTGCAAATAATAATAATAATAATGACTCTATTGCAATTAGCTGAGCAAGCTAGCCTCACGGGAAGGCTGGCTTTACAATTATTAAAAGGGTCTACTGCACTTTCACCGTGGCTGCTTCGCTCCCACCATGACGAAGCGTGGAAAGAGGCAAAGAAGCTTGCGCGCTGCATATATTTAACTCTTCTGCCCCCTGAACAGCGATACGCATCGCTTATACCTCTGATCACGAACTGCTGAAGCGTATGTCGCTAGAACCAGTGCAGTGCTGTGCGAGCCGAGCCCGAAAGCACTGCTAGGTGTTTTTCCAAGTCCACAGGCAACTTTGTGAATATCTCCACTGTGTATGTGAGCGTCTGTGATTGTATGTGCTGTCTGTGTGTTCATTTGATCGCTGTGTATGCCCTAATTGTCACGCAGAACCTCGAGTAGTATGCCAGGCGATCAGCCAGGCTAACATCACCGGCATATCATTAAAGTTCGTATATCTTCTTTAAAGTCTCCATGTGCTCGCAATAAGTGGGAGGAACACTAAATACTACGCTGGTTCTGAAAGTAAACAGCACAAGAAACAGGACAAAGCTCGAAACACAACAAGAAGTATTGTGCTTTGTCCCGTTTTTAGCGCGCTGTTTGCTTCCAAAACATGTACCAACCAGCTTACCGAGTCGCGTTAATGGATACGTGGGCTGGACGGCTGGTCATCATCTGTACTGTATTGCGAAACACTGCTTCCACGGCAAATGTGAATTAATGGCCTGTTAAGGCATGACGCTTTTATTTTTATTGGATCGCTGTGCAAGTCGCAAAAACTAATAAATATTGAAACGTTGAATTACAGGTTTTGTGCACAGGCTTCGCAGAAATCGGGCCTCTTCGCAAATCGCGTCTCCTGTGAGCTTTCGTGGCTGACTGTGTGTGTGTCTGTTTGTGTACGTGCGTATTAAATGCGTTATTTAGATTTTTCCTAAATTACTTTATTTGGATTAACCCCGTCTTAAACCATTTGGTATGTACCACTGGGAGGGTGCCCATTCTTGGATAATGCCCCACAACTGGTGTTTGCCGCTTTGCCACAAGGGGCAAAGCATTCTTAAATGAATTTACATATCTGCCGTAATTTGTGCGTACATATCTGGTCACCATTCTTTCCTCCATAGACACCATAGATCGTCCTCGTCCTCACCACATCGCTGCACTCTGCATCCCGCTCGCATCCTGCATCCCACTCTCATGCTGGGATGCATCCTTACACTCTGCATCCCAGCCTAACGATTTGGTGTTTGCCATTTCAGCATAGCTTGTGAATTACCGGCATAGCGCACAAGCGCAATCATTGCATGGAATCATTGCTGCGACCTGTGCTGTGCGTAAACGTAAACACCGTATAAGGTTGCGCGTTGCATATGGTGAAAATAAACGGCGCTTTTATACGCATCGCATTAAGTTGTATAACATCCATTTATAAGCTTCACTAAAGCTTCATTCCTCGTAGTTTCAAACTTGTGCTTTAGATTTGCACAGTCTTTTTTTTTTTTTTTCCTCCCCGAGCAGTTGCAACGGCGCTGCACAGAATTAACGAGGGAAGAGGGGGAGAACGACGACGATCAAACGCTTCTCAGCGCGCGCGAGTTTGCGGAAGTGTTTGCCGATGAGGCGATGGGAGCACTTTCATGGGCGGCCATTGCTGGAATGGGGGTGGGTTGAGGAAGCAGGGGTTGTTAGTGAGCGGGGTGGACTGCCAAAAAAGAGAGACGGCAATCATGCAAGGGCTTGAAGAACGGACAGCGCCGGGCAGCGCTTTACGCGTTCGCGGCGAAGGAGGCCGGAAGCGATTATTATACACTTGAGGATTGAGGGCTTCGTCGTGGCTCGTGGCGGCTATAGCCAGAAGTTAAGCAAGAAATGGGGCTATAGAGTGTCAATATTACTTAAAGCAGCTGCATCGAAGATTACAACACGAAGAACAGTGACAGAAACAATTGCATGGAAAAGAACAGAGCGCGTCTATATAGCAAATGTTTATTTTTCCACGCGTTATCGCGTTTATGCTGCAGTAAAAAGAAGAAAAGAGAAAGAAGAGCTACAGCAAGGCTAAGTGCTGGGCGAGTTGTTACATTGTCAACTGAGATGTAATTAGCGAAAGAAACGCATACACAAGAAACAAGCTTAAAGTGGAAACAACAACAAGCAGAAACAGGAAACAGGACCAACATCGTCCCGTGCACTGCTGGTTTCTTGTGTATGCTTTTCCTTCGCTGGTATCAGCTTAGCCGGCCTCCCCTACACCACAGAAGAAAACTTGGCATAGGCATAAGGCAAGATGTATGCACTGAAAGATAAGCAGGGTAATATCATCAGCAATTTTGATGACATAGTAAAAGCAGCGGAAGAATTCTATACTGACCTGTACAGTGCCCAAAACAGCCAAGCTACTTTCATTCGAAGTAGTGAAGAACAGAACACAGAGGCTCCTTCTATAACTAGCGATGAAGTTAGAGGGCCTCGCAAGACATGACCAGGGGAAAAGCTGCTGGCGAAGATAGAATAACAGTCGATTTAATCAAAGATGGAGGAGATATCATGCTTGAAAAGCTTGCGGCCCTTTAGCGCAATGCTGCACGACTTCAAGTGTACCAGAGAGCTGGAAGAACACCAGCATTATACTAATCCATAAGGAGGGAGACGTTAAAGAATTGAAGAATTATAGACCCATTAGCTTGCTTTCAGTACTGTATAAAATATTCACCAAGATAATTTCCAATAGAATCAGGGCAACACTTGAATTCAGTCTAACAAGAGAACAGGCTGGCTTCAGGAAGGGATATATTCTACGATGGATCATATCCATGTCATCAATCAGGTAATCGATAAATCTGCGGAGTACAGTCAACCTCTCTATATGGCTTTCATAGATTATGAAAAGGCATTTGATTCAGTAGAGATACCAGCAGTCAAGTACTCAAGTGGCATTGCGTAATAAAGGAGTACAGGAGGCATACGTGAATATCTTGGCAAATATCTACAAGGATTCCACAGCTACCTTGGTTCTCCACAAGATAAGTAGAAAGTTACCTATCAAGAAAGGGGTCAAGCAAGGAGACACAATCTCTGGAATGCTATTCACTGCATGCTTAGAAGAAGTACTCAAGCTCTTAGACTGGGAAGGCTTAGGAGTGAGGATCAATGGCGAATATCCCAGCAACCTTCGGTTTGCTGATGACATTGTCCTATTCAGCAACGATGGGGACTAATTACAACAAATGATTGAGGACATTAACCGAGAAAGTGTAAGAGCGGGGTTGAAGATTAATATGCAGAAGACAAAGATAATGTTCAATAGCCTCGCAAGGGAACAAAAATTCAAGTTCGCCAGTCATCCTCTAGAGTCTGTAAAGGAGCCCGTTTATCTAGGTCAATTACTCACAGGGGACCCTGATCATGAGAAGAAAATTTACAGAAGAATAAAATTGGGTTGGAGTGCATACGGTAGGCATTACCAAATCCTGACTGGGAGCTTACCACTGTCGTTCAAAAGAAAAGTGTACAACCATTGCATTCTACCGGTGCTAACATATGGGGCAGAAACTTGGAGGTTAACAAAGAATCTCGAGAACAAGTTAAGGACCGCACAAATAGCTAGGGCAAGAAATATGTTAGGCCTAACGTTAAGATACAGGAAGAGAGCGGTGTGTATCAGAGAGCAAACGGGGCTAGCCGATATTCTAGTTGACATTAAGAGGGGGAAATGGAGCTG
>NC_051156.1:214082550-214110050 GCF_013339745.2 Dermacentor silvarum | reverse complement strand
GTACTGCAGGCCAGAAGTTCTACAAAGTCAAATCAACCGTTATGCGGCATCTGGACCGTTACAAAAGAAGGAAGGAAAGAAAGAAAGACCGCATTGCGCCTTCGCTTCTCATTACAGCATGAAATTTGCAAGAGGTGTTGATGCATGCGTGATGAAAAGGTGCGAGTGCAAAAAGCGCGAAGACAATAAGCGCACGCTTTCAGAGGTGCCCACGTTGGAAATAGGAGCCATTGGCCAAAATATATAACGCAAGTTTTGTTCAACGTCAACGTCAGCTTGCAGATGGTATACGGTTCTACGCCATTCTCCGCTATGCTCTATTAAAAACAAACGCTGGTTAAGCCTTCTTTCAAAACACTATTCACGTTAACTTCGCCGGAGAATTTTGATTACTAAAAGAGAAAACAAAGCCGAACTTTCATTTTTCTTAAATTCCGCGCCTTTAAAGAACAGCGCTGGTACGTTAAAAAAATACCAAAAACATTCTGGCCTTTCACGAGCCATAACCACGACATGAATATGAGGCACGCTGTTATAGTTGGGAACTAAGAAAATATTTAATTACCTGGGAATTTTTAACGTGCACCCAATGCACGGCACACAGGCGTATGTTTTTTTTTTCATTTCGCCCCCCATCGAAATGCGGCCGTCTTGGCCGGCATCCCGTGACCTCATACTTAGCAGCGCAACGTCATAGCCTCTAAGCTACCACGGTGGGTGGATCTGGTACGTCACTGTGACATCACGGATTTAAAAGTAGTATTTTTCGTATTTGGGCTCTTATAGCTCAATAAAACTTATCTGAACTAGCTAAGTGGGGTCATTGAATCCTACAGAATAGTACGTAGTACATCATTACCGACCAGCAGCTAAACCAGACACAAGTAGACGCCATCAAGGAGGAGGTGCCAGAAGTTCAAGGTGTCGCCGGCACCAGTATTTAGTTTCTCTCATTCTTTTTTTTCTTCTTTCTTTTTTTTTGCCTCTTGTCTGGCTTATAAAGCCCCCTATGACGACAAGAGCGGCTTTCTTTTTCTTGTTTTTTTTATTGCGGAAGTGTAAGTTACTATTACAGCTCAGCTCGACTTTCTCTTTAAAATCTAAATGAAGCTCTCAAAGCCCACCCGCCGCGACTTTTCCCATTGGCCCCACGTGCGACAGAAATTAGATTAAGTTGCCGAAACTTGAGAATGTATACGTTTCGTCTCGCCATCTGACGCCGAGGAAACTTATGGTATTCACATGGTGTGCACGTGGGACATTCACATGCTCGATAGCTTGCCTACGGCCCTGAGAGTAAATAAATAAATAAATAAATAAATAAATAAATAAATAAATAAATAAATAAATAAATAAATAAATAAATAAATAAATAAATAAATAAATTGGAAGACGCTTAAGCTTCGCCTTTAGAGTGGAACGCGATAGCGTTATCGGGCTCCGTTCGCATTACATTTTTCTTTGAGTAGGCTTCACTGCAACATACAGCGTGGGAAAGCCAGCTTACAAAAAGCAAGCTTACATTGATCCCTTTAAAGTCGGCTTCACCTTTTAAACACAAATGCATTGCTGAAAAGACATACTTACAGGAGCAATTTAAGCCGTCTTATATCAAAATGTGAAGGCCGTAGGACCTTTTTTATTATTTTATTAATTGTTTGCTGTTACCCCGAGGCGCGCGTGTGTGCAAAATTTAGAAAGGCTCGGTTTTCACCATTCCCCTTAATGTTTCCTAGAACCAAAGTACAGCGAAACACCATCAGAATTGGAGGACGCTTAAGCTTTGCCTTTAAGAGTGGAACGCGATAGCATTCAAAGATCCCTGGCTGCTTATCAGGCTTTTTTCTCGTATATTCAAATTACAATCCGACGATATCACACCTGTATGTTGTGGTTAAGTCCCACTGTACAATTTTTCTGACGGATTTTACTTTGAGAATTTCAATTTTTGTTCACTAACGCCTTGCGCCCCGCGGAGGGCCTGTGTGGTCGGGGTCACGGTGGTCGGGGTGGTTCAGGATGTAGTTCGGCATGATTATTTCCGCCAGACGCCGATACTTAATGCCGAAGCTGACACCGACGCCGAAGCTGGATTTTCTGCGATACGAAGCCCTTAACGTTATCGTGTTAATAAATAAATAAATAAATAAATAAATAAATAAATAAATAAATAAATAAATAAATAAATAAATAAATAAATAAATAAATAAATAAATAAATAAATAAATAAATAAATAAATAAATAAATAAATAAATAAATAAATAAATTTGTATAAGGCCATTTTCCCCCCTTGAGTTCATATTGCTCGCGCAGAAATGTGAATTCCCCGTTCTTGTAACGTTTAAGGTTTAGTAAACTGAAGAATGTGTTCAGATGCCGATGATGCAGTGAACTTCCACGCGGCGCACTACGTCCAGACGAGCCATGTGCCGTGATACGCGCTCATTAAGCCCTTCGGTTATGACGTCAATGCGGAGAACTAAGCTAGACGGCGAACGTATATTCCTTCTTGCGGCCTCGACGATATAACATTGGGCTGGCTTCCATTCCGTTCCTTTGTGCTCGGTGCAGCTTAACAATGCACTATTCATTACTGTCGCAGTAAAATTTAGTAGCATTGTTGCGTTACCACACAGTCCGGAGCTGCAATGGACGATGGGCGAAATTTCAGCCGACTAAGCCGACTTTTCCACGCATCTAGCTTGCCCTAACCAATATGACCGCGTTCCCGCTGGTATAGAGTGCTACTAAAGCTGAGACGTGTGTTTTGAAATCATGGACGGAGCGGGGAACGCCAGTCCGCATCATCATCATTAAAATAATCATCATCATCATCCTATTTTAATGTCCACTGCCGGACGAAGGCCTCTCCCAGCGATCACCAATTACTCCTGTCTTACACTAGCCGATTCCAAATTGCGCCTGCAAATTTCCTAACTTGCAGCCCGAATGCAGCGTATACGTTGAACCAGCCTGTATGCTGACACCTTAATTACGATTCTGATGTCCGCCATCTTGTTTAAGTCAAACGTGGTGCGTGGAGAAGTGCACTACCAGGTTTTGCACATCGTTTGTCGGTGTCACCAATGCGGGGGCGCGTTCGCACAACAAAGACGAAACGCACTTTTTTCCACGGAGGCAAAGTAGCGTGACTGGAGCGACAATATTGCATGTAGTGACCAGTGGAACGCCAATCTTCGTTTATTATTTGGATAATGATAATCGTACAACAACTCTTGCGCAAGAACTCTAGCAAGCCTAACAATTCTTTTTCCTGTTAATCCTTAGTGCTCCACAGTTACGTTCCTTGTTTTCTGTTGTAGTAACGCGATTATAGACGAAGCCTTTGTAAGCTTTGTTTCTTAGCTGTTGTTTTTTCCCATGCGAAGCCGATATGTTTGTTGTATTGCTCGAGTATACAGACAACTAGCCAATGCACAGGCTATTATATTAGTCCAGATAGTTTCACATCTATTCCTCGTGATCCATAACTATGATTGATTGATTAGTAACGAAGGGCAGAACCATATACAAAGGGGACCAATATAGTGAAACGAGAACGCGAAAGGTTAGAAACTAAGGAGGCAAAAAAAGTTGAAGACGAAGAATATGAGAGAGAAAACATTCGGCGGGCTCGGCACAATAATACGAAAATCGACCCGCGCAAACTGTGCTATGGCAAAAACGTGAATTCGCGCGGGATAGCAGATAGAAAAAGAACATGACGCATCAAGCGAGAGCTTATACTGTATATAGAGACGGAAGAGGAAAACACGCGGCTGAGCTAATGCACTGATGGGCTCGCTATCAAGACTCACGCAGAAAGGCTGCAAAATGCCGTTGCTGCTGCTGCTGTTTCTGCTCGTCTGTGGGCAGAAAAAAAAAAAAAAACACGGGGCGTAATGTGCCGACATAGAAGAAACACGGAGGACGTCGGGGCATCAGCGCGCCGGCGACTCTGCTAAGGCAGGTGCCGAGCACGGAAAATGAGGCGGAAGGGACTCGGCGAGGCACAACGGCAAGAATCAGAGCTGCGGAAATGCTGCGCGCACAGAGCTGGTTATAGCTATAGCTATCCGTGGCGCGCGTTCACTGAGGGCGTTCTCGTGGGAAAAAAGCGAACGCCATTTTATTTGGCGCGCTGTGCACGCAGCGATGGATAGCGGTGAACGCCCGGGGCTGCTTTGCGAAGACGCGGCGACTGCCGACCGTTATTTGCAGCCGGTGATAACTGCGCGGAACGCTCTTTTGTTTCAAAGCGGTGACGCGCTTGTGAAAGTCTTTAGATTTACATCCTATTTATTCCTCACTAATACCGAATATGCTAGTATTACTTCAACGTTATGAAAGACAGCGCTTCCTTCCTATCCCTGTCTTTGTCACCTTGCCGTCCTTTCACCTCCTTTCTCACACTGTTGACCTATAATCAGGTGTCAGCCGCACGCTACAGACAGTTATACGCTGCGGTCAGCAGCCTTGCTTCATTTCAATCAATCAATCAATCAATCAATCAATCAATCAATCAATCAATCAATCAATGAGCAACGGTTCATATAGGCAAGCCCATCGTGGTGGCTACCAACGATGGCGACTACGGCGTTCTGTTACAAGGTCGCGGGTTCGATTTACCTTTGATTGATTGATAGATTGATGATGTTTAACGTCCCGAAGTAGCTAAGGGGGCTATTAGAGACACTGTGGTGGAGGGCTCCGGAGTATACTTTGATCACTTATAGGGTTCTTACTTGCGGTTTGTTCCGTAGTGCTGCTGCAACGAGGCATCAAAGACTATGCTGTACCTATAAAGCCCGCATATGTGCTTTCTCGAAGTAATACGAAACCTTCCACAATGCATGTGCGTTTCAATATCACCCGAAGCTCATAACGCCTATACAGTTCCTTCTGTGATCCAATTCTCCGCTTCGATATGTTCTCATAAACAACATTTCATTTCCTGACCCTACAGGACAAACTATACAGGTACGCTTGCCGGCACGCGAAAGCTCGCGCCGACGCGCCTTTGCGTTTGCCGCGCCTCGCGAGGAATGGCGGTTTGCAACTACACGAGACCACTTGGTTCTCTGATAGACGTTTTGACAGACATCGTCTCGTACTTTGTTACGAAGAGTGCTTCAATACGCTGAAATATTTATAAAGGCAATTTTTTATAGCCGTTAGATCAGCGCGAAAAGTAAACAAAAAGCACATTCTCGCATGACATAAATCTGCCTCACCGTGTTTTTTTTTTTTTTTTTTTTTTTGTACCACGCCTAGCTACGTAGCCAGGCGCGTAGACACGCGAGGCAACCAGAGCCCGATGTCTGTCTGGAACAGATATCCCTGCTCGTGCCGCGCTTCGACGCGTACGATCTGTCCTGCACCCTCTGCGCATGCGTAAGCGCGCCAACAAGCGTAATAAATGTTTTCACCACCCACCACCCCAACAAGCGTACGTGTAGTTTGCCCTTAACTCCCGTTCAGAAAAGCTCGTCGAGGATAGAAAATTACCACATCCAACGAAAAAAAAAAAAAAAAAAAGAAAGAAACTGTGCTCATTTAACGTGTGGGCCCTGGCACGCCCTTCGTCGGTGACCACAATACAGGAAAATGTCACTTCTACGCGCCCTCGCAATGGCGCTATCACATCAGGCTTCGTCAAATTTTCAATACAATTAAACCGGTTGTTAGTGTCCGTCGTCGCTTTCACAGCGGCCATCTATAGATCAGGACATCAGTTTGTCCGCGGGTACGACTCCAAGCCACCGCGGACAAATTCCGAGTGGGAGGAAGGTGGAATGCAAAAGTGTTCGTGTATGCCTGTAGTTGACCATAATCAAACTGATAAGGACAATATTCCAGTTGTCTGCCCACTTACGACTCAACTCGATTCATTCACTTCCCGTGCTTTACTATGCACGCGTACCGCACAGTAAAGACACACCCAAGTAATGTTTTTTTTTTTTCACCCTTTTTTTTCTCGCTTGACAAAGGCGTTTCAGTGAAGCAACAACGGTGCGCATGCGTCTGACATCTGAACCAGCTCGCTCCTTATGTTCTCAGCTTTCGGTGGGGGCTAACTGCGATCGAAAACGAGGCGTAACACTACTCTGATACTCCCTTAAAGTGAAGGAAACGAGTTCTTTCACCGGTTAATGTGAACACCTACCCGCATTCGTTTTCCAAACAGGGCGGTACTCACGTAGTATACATACCAGTCGCGCATCCCCGTTATTGGATGTCCGGGACCACTGGAAATTCGATCCACTCCAATTGCCAGAGTGTTTCTTTCTCTTGGAAAAAAAAATAGAAATAAATAATCGAAGCAGGCGCGTGATCCAGCCGTCGTCATGGGAGACTGTATATGTACACACTAGTGTGTGTGTGTATGTCTGCACGTATATTCATATGTATATGTAATGCTCCTTGTCCTTTTCCCAGCGGAAATACTTTTGAATGATTCACATGTGGGCGCGTTTTTGGTGCTCCCTTCTCGAGTTTGTCAAAACTAAATTACGCCGCGCGATTGGATTCTGCCGGCAGAAGCGACGACGATCGAATCCCGTTAGCGACGTGGATACTCTCTGAAACACGTCTTGGCGTGTGTGCACCAACCGGACGCAATTTGCGAGCACGCACGTCCCGCTATGTGCCTTTGAAAAAAAGCACTTGCGTGAGACGCGGAGTCGGTATACAATATACTCGGTTACGCGTCCCAGGACGTTTATAGACAATGCTCGCGCTTATGCATTCCACGAAGAACCGAAAGTGACGTCTGAGAAGGAAATTGAAAAATGCTCTGCGCAGTGCGGTCACTGAATGCCTAAGGACTCTCTTCGGTTCCTCTGAAAGCTCGGTGACTGTAATAGTTTCTTTCGTTTCCCTTTTTATATGAGCTTCCTGAATACTTTTGATGTACAGTCATGAGCAAGAGTTTTGAGAAAATGGTGTGGCGAAACTTTTTTTTCTTTCTTCGCAGCCTGGGCGTGCCAGCCGTATAGTGAAATGGCACAGCCCATAGGTGCGCGTGTTGATCCAATGCAGCATATTGAAGCAATTATACTTCGCGGAGCTGTGCTAGAAGAGATCATAACTTTTTGTTGATGCCGTCGTCTCTGAAGTTTAGCGCTCGATGTACCTGCGGATGCAATACAGCTTTTCTGCATTCCCTCCTTTGTTTCTATTTCTTACTAAACAGTATCGGTGTGCGGGGCAGGGTGACAAACACCTTTGACGAAGTGACATAACGAGCGAACTAGTGGTTACACGCTTACATAGTCGCTTTAGTGTATGTAAATAGTTTCCGTCTTCTGCTCTATCCTGTTTGTTATCCTCTCTCTCTCTCTCTCCCTGTCATTTGCCGATCCCTCCCGCACGATCTCTCGCACAAGCACGAGGTCGCGGGTTCAATTCCCGGCCGCATTTTGGAGGCAGTATGCAAATGCGGCCATATACTTACATTTAGGTGCACGTTAAAGAACCGCAGGTGGTTGAAATTAATTTGGAGTCCCCACTACAACATGTTGCTTTCGGACAGACAATTTAATTATTCATCAATCAATCAATCAATCAATCAATCAATCAAAACACTCAGTCACTGGGCAAATGTTCTTGTGCCTCCCGACATACGCGAGGCCCTGCAAGTAGCGCCGCGTGCGCTCGCAACAATTACGCTCGCAACAGGCGTGCGCAACAATTACCACTAAAGCGGCGTATGTATGTATGTATGTATGTATGTATGTATGTATGTATGTATGTATGTATGTATGTATGTATGTATGTATGTATGTATGTATGTATGTATGTATGTATGTATGTATGTATGTATGTATGTATGTATGTATGTATGTATGTATGTATGTATGTATGTATGTATGTATGTATGTATGTGTATGTATGTATGTATGTATGTATGATGTATGTATGTATGTATGTATGTATGTATGTATGTATGTATGTATGTATGTATGTATGTATGTATGTATGTATACATGCAACGTTGCAAAGCAAATGTACGCGCATAGAATCTGCAGACAGGCTGCGCGAACAGATCCTCTCCAGAGATGCGTGCTCCCCTCTTCGCTCAGCTGGCTCAAACTCCTCCAGTGGCGCGGAAAAAATTTCTCAGAAGCCGTCGGGCGCCGCATCGCGAGCTCCACTAGGCGGATCGCGAAAGCGTGCACTCTCACGCAGCACTTGCCCCCAAACCACGAGCGGCTGGCAGCGCCTCTAACGTTGCGTCGCCGTCGACCGCTTAGCAATGCAGCGCGCGCGCGCGCCTCTGAGCCTGGCGTGAGGCAATTAGGCGCACTCGCCTGCCGAGCGCGATATCTGTGTCATGTAGTAGTAGTGGTGGTGTTAGTAGTGATGGAAGCAGCATTCCCCGACCGGCACCTAAGCGAGATGTCGGTGCGTCGGGCTTCCACGTCGGGCGCACCTGCTTTGCAGGCAAGCATGCCCGTATGCTCGCAGACGCGCGCCCGTTCTCGTATGCGTTCTTCGAGCCGGCAAACTTCAACTCGAATTTCACTCAACGCGAACGGGTTGTTCCTCGCGGCGCCGAGCGAAGTTAACTTACACGAATGGCGTTTTTTTTTTTTTACATACCCGAGCTAACTGTATGAAATGTCGCAGATGAGTGCTGCTCAGTTTTGACGGAAAATTCGGCTTAATTATTCGCTATACGCCGGTTGAATGCGAAGGGCACGAGAGGCAGTGTGTACGCTGATTGACGGGAGAGGGGATGCGTTGGCGGTGAGCCTGGAAATAGAGTGCGGTTTGTTAAAGACCGGTCGACAAAGTTCTCACGCAGCATTGCCCAACCGCCGACATTAGTGAAAGACGAAGCCACGTTGCTGGCAGAAGTTCCAACGAGACGTTTGAAAGGAATTGAGTGGCTGCCGTTGAATTTAAGTTTGTGAAGTTAACTGGGACTCCTAGAGCAAATCGTATTGCGTATTTCGGCCCAGACGGCTCTTGCATCCACGAAGGAAAGGAGGCGTAGGGTGTGCAAGGGAGAAGGGAGTGGGGTGTATGTGCATAAATGTTTACCTAAGAAAATTAATATCGAAGGTGAAACACCCATGACCCATTATTCAGCGACGTACACGACATACTGAAACCGAAAGATTGTTCCAGCATTTATCGTCTATTGGGCACTAAATAAGTGAAAAGTTACGCCATTCGAGGTGAACAGATGCAAGTCGAACGACAACCGCGTCTGTTGATTCCAAGTGTATTGGGACAAGTATACAGACCCGACTTATAAGAAACCACGCGAATATCTGGTTCATATAAATTACTCGTTCTTTTCCACAGCCACTCTTTCGGACATGACGACATTTCCTCATCAATTAGCTGCAGCCTACGAGAATGCAGCATGCATTCAGCCGACTCGCTTTCTTTTCGTCTCGTTGACACTCGCATAAGAATAAGCATACTGATAAACAGATGCCAACAAGGTGTGACAAAGCTCTTGCGCCATGATTTCACATCTCCACCATCTCTGAAATGTCGTATAGTGATCTAGGGGATCTTATCTCCTTACCTCCCTAATAATTACAGAGGAAAGACTGTATAGAGTATCAAACCCAACGCGCCTCTCGTTGGTCTCATACGTGTCGTTTTTCTCTCGCCTTAAGGCATGACAGCACGAAGCTTAGCTCAAAACTTAACACTCTAACGGGAGTGGTACTCAGTATACTGCTCACGTCCCATTGGAGGTCACCGTCTTGGTTTCTGTTTCCGCACATTAACCAGTCACAGTTCAGGGCGCTTCTTCTTCTTCTTCTTCTTCTTCTTGTTTTTTACAACGAATGATCCTCAATGACACTTACTGAAATGCGGTGTCGTCGACGGACTCACCGCCATTCAAAGAAAAATAAAGACACAAAACGAGTTGGTCCGTGGCTGGTCAACATAGTTGCCATCGTGCGATTGTCTTCTGTTCGCTATGTGAATGTTCCAATTGCAAAGGACTGTCGTAATCAGTGTGTGTGTGTGTGTGTGTGTGTGTGTGTGTGTGTGTGTGTGTGTGTGTGTGTGTGTGTGTGTGTGTGTGTGTGTGTGTTGTGTGTGTGGTGTGTGTGTGTGTGTGTGTGTGTGTGTGTGTGTGTGTGTGTGGTGTGTGTGTGTGTGTGTGTGTGTGGTGTGTGTGTGTGTGTGTGTGTGTGTGTGTGTGTGTGTGTGTGTGTGTGGTGTGTGTGTGTGTGTGTGTGTGTGTGTGTGTGTGTGTGTGTGTGTGTGTGTGTGGTGTGTGTGTGGTGTGTGGTGTGTGTGTGTGTGTGTGTGTGGGTGTGTGTGTGTGTGTGGTGTGTGTGTGTGTGTGTGGGTGTGTGTGTGTGTGTGGTGTGTGTGTGTGTGTGTGTGTGTGCGTGCGTGCGTGCGTGCGTGCGTGCGTGCGTGCGTGCGTGCGTGCGTGCGTGCGTGCGTGCGTGCGTGCGTGCGTGCGTGCGTGCGTGCGTGCGTGCGTGCGTGCGTGCGTGCGTGCGTGCGTGCGTGCGTGCGTGCGTGCGTGCGTGCGTGCGTGCGTGCGTGCGTGCGTGCGTGCGTGCGTGCGTGCGTGCGTGCGTGCGTGCGTGCGTGTCTGTGTACATGCATCGGCGAAGTTAGACGGTGAATAATCACTGAGGTAAGTTAATTCTTTACTGTCATATTTACTGTCAAGCGGGACGTTCCTCTATGTGCGCTTGCATTCTCCGCCTCTTGGAACCACTGTGCACCGAATACCCGCACTACGATCCCGCTCTTCCGACGGGGCTTCGGAAGGTTTCTTGCTCAGCTGCTGCGTGCGGAAACGTACACTGTTTTTCAGCAGGCGCCTTATCGGGAGGTCCCTATACGCGACATATCGCCTAAACGACAAGCGTCGAGCAATACGGGTCGTCCCTGCGCCGAACGCGCTCTCGATAAGCCGCTTCAGCAGCTGTCGCGTAGTCTCAGGCCTCCGCGCAACGTTATCTCGGCTAAACAGCCCCCCCCCCCCCCCCCCCCCCGCAAGTGTCTCTTCCAATCTCGGCTCCTGTGGTGGCGTACAGCTCGAAGGCCGCGCGGAAGTAAAGAAAACAATGGAACCGTCCATGGCTCGTCGCCTCTTAACGGATCAATCCTTGTCGCAGAGCGGAGCGAGGAGGAGATCTCTGCTTCTTTGTTTTTGCATTATTTTTTCTTTGCGGAGGCGGCACAAGGACGTCGAGTCAACAACTTTTTCTCCTCAAACCGATCAGCCTCGCTGAAGGTGCAGCTTGCTTCGGCTAATGAGGGCTGTCTCGTTCTGTTTGTTTATAGTAACTGCGATCAGATAGGAGAATGGGATACCTAAAGTGCACTAGCTAGCACGAGCCACAGTCTAATTAGAGGGACACTACAGAGGACTATCGAGTTAAGCTGCGTTAGTCACATTAGGTCTGTGCAATGGCAAAGTGTTAGCAGCTCCTACACAGTGAAAGCACCCGGTTGCTTTCTTTCTTTTTTCTTTTCTTTTCTTTAATTGTAGGGGCTGTGTGAAAGTCTGTAGTCGTCAGGCGGCCTTCCTCGTGCTTGGTTGTGCGGACATATGTTATTGCGATAGCCATTATATGGACACTCCAAGCGCATTTCTGCCGTCGTCGCCGTGAGGTTCCGTATAAAGTCCAACGGCGATAAAGCCGCCGCTGCGCGCGCGGTCTTCGTTCGCGCGCGAGGCACGGGGAGGAGGCGACGGAGACGGTGAGGTGGTGGGGGGGGGGGGGGGGGAGGTGCGTGCTGCTCTTGCGGCTGCTACTCATGGAGCTTCTGCGTGGGCGTTTATCTCAAAAGCGATCTGCGATGTGGCCGAAGTGTGCGCCCGCGGGGGCTCATCTCCAAAGCGATCTGCGATGGGTACAAAGCGCATGCGCCGAGTGCCGATAGCATCGTATGCGCTGTGCTTTCGACGTTCGCGTTGAAGCGAGAGCCGACGTGAAGGTCAATTTGCTCACTGCCACTGGCGCGCTTTCTCACTACAGCGTTTTGACGAGTTTCCGTGGTCGTCGAGCGAGATGTGTTCATGTTTACCTGTGCGCGCGTGACACAGTGCTTGTTTATTTAGATAGTAAGCGAATATTTACAACTTTATACGGCCGCCGATAAAACTACTATCATTACTTTGTATAGCTGTCTACTAATTTGCTATCGCAATCAATGCTTCGCCTTTCGGGCAAAAATGCGACTTTTTTAAAAATGTCTTCTCTTATTTTCTCATTACTCTTTACCCCCCGTCCCGCCTTATCAGAGTAGTCAATCAGGCTATGATGAGTGGCGTGTGGCCGTGACGGGACAATGTGTGTGAAAGACCAGCTGTAGTGATGGTGTTCGTATGGAAACAACAAAAAGATAATTAGTGATGGTGATTATGGAAGAAGACCACGTGCCACGAACAAGGAAGCAGCGTGCAGAGCGTGAGAGCGAGCGGAAGTCTCTAACGGCAGCTCGCAGAACGGCGGTTCAAGGCTCGACGACTGGTGACCGGGTGTCCTGCTACCTGCGGACGTGGTCTTAGATCCCGTTCGTGGCTCTGCTCTCCTGCGCACCAGCGGCCTGCTGTCATAGCGGCCTGGTGCAGTGTTTCCTGCTGAGAACCGGGACGCCTGAGCTACCTGTCTGCCGACCAGCCCGACGTTCTAGCGGCCGAGGCGTTACAGACCAGGCGTTATTGGACGGTCACAGCAGTGGCCTGCTGCCATACCGGCCTTCTGTTCCCCTGCTTCCACGTCGCGACCGGGTGCGGCGTGGTGGTAATGGCGTAAGGTGTGGCCGTCACAAGCAACACACCAGCTGTCCTCAAGTGTCAGACGACACAGCGACGCACTACGCAACGACAACCGTCATGGGCACCGGTGAGTCGTGATGCATGAGTGCTAGGCACATCCTTATATAGACGGACAAACGTCTTCAGAACTCTAGTCCACGTGCATGTAAATCGTCTGTATCGTGTTAGCTTGTCTGTGTACAGTCTGTGTTGCCTGTAAATGCCTCCCGTCTGCCGTGTCGTTAGTAAAAGTATCCTGGGCCCAAAGGAAACATGTTTTTCCATCACACAGGCCATTACTCCTGTTAACCTCTCTGCTTTAACCTTCTTAAGTCCGTATCTCCTATTTTTCTCCATTACGGCAAGAAGAATGGGCTTAGCCAACAATTCATTTTCGAAGGGGAGGGGGCCAGGATGCTGTGACGTACAACTTTTTATGCGAGGCATTCATGGTACGCATAAATATTATTCATTTCTTGGGGTGCGTACTGCCCCCCCTTGATCGTGCTTCATGGCTACGCCTATAGATATAATTAGCCGCCTATAGCGGTAAATAAAAACTACGTCACAATCTAACAAGTTTCGAGAGCTTTCTTTGCGCCAAAATGGCCCGAAAATGAGGAAATACTTTCAAATTCCTGACGTTCAGACTATTGTGTCGGCGCTGAGGTTTCAAAAAAAGGAAACTTTGACATCCAATCGACCTGTTTTCACCAAATGAATGAAAACAGAGCTTCGAAATAACAGAAGCCTAACCCGATTAAGTGTTGCTCTTCAATGTCTCTCTATAACGGTAAATCGTAAGTAAAGCGCACGATGCGCAAGGCGGTCTCAGGCTCCGCACTATCCCGTTGGATGCGCTCAAAGCGCAATTAGGAATTCACGACTTTAAGCCGTCTCTTTATAAAGCTCCTCCCGTACTGACGTCAGAAAGTTAAGAGAAAGCTCAATAGTTCCTGGCAGGCGTTAAATAATGTACAAAGGGGGCTGTCAAACACGCCGCTGGAAGATTATCATCGGCCTTCCTAGGAAGCGTGGTTTCGTAACTCGTTCAAATTTTGCGGGAATAAGCGAACACCTTCAGGCTATTGAAAGCGCATGCGCGAAAGGCAATGTTTACTGGCACGTTGCGAAGGGAACTAGACACATAGTGCGGAAGAAGACAAAAGGAGGGAAGTAAGGCGTGTTTCTTGCTTTTAGACTATAGCGTAAAGCAGGGCGCACCTTCATTTGAGGTGTGACGCAAGATGAGCGAAAAATTGAGCGTATGAGGCAAGAAAAAAAAAAAAAAGAGAGAGAGAGAAAGCGAGTTTTTCTTCACATACTTCGCGTCAGACTGATCCTCTTGTTTGGCCTTCTTACTCGCCTTTCCCTTCTTTCGCGAGATCCGTGCTTTTCAAGCCAGCGGAGTCCCACCATATATATAGCTGCCTCGTTCATAATTCAAACGAGCACTTAGTCAAGTTCTATCTTGTCGCATTAGCCTGAACAACGCAGCTGAAAAAAAAAAAAAAACACGAAGAAAAAACTATTGCCTTTCTTTTTCTTTTCTCCCACGCTGTTATCACTCGTTCCCATACTTCGGCAGAATTCTTTTTTTTTTTCTAATTTCTGGACTGGCCCACGTCCACCGGTGTGAAAATCTAGGTCAGCTTGTTTCCGGGCAGCCGAGCCGCACATCGAGTGTTGAGGTTCCTCTGCGTCGAACAACGTTGGGCATATGCTTCTTTTTTAGGGGGGCACGCGTTTGCTGACTGTCGTTCCCGATTCTCATAATTTAGTACTCCGGCTGTGGCGCAGGTTTCTTGGATTGCCAGCGCGAGTGTATTATAGTGACGGCGTCTACTTAGCTGGACTTGGATTTTTACCCTTTCTTTCTGCCTCTTGAAACAGGCAGACACGTGTCATTCCTGTTCCTTTCCGAAGGCAAGTGACTTTGCGGAGTGTATGGTCGATTGGTTGATTTGCGTATGTACAGGTGAAATTGGAAATGCGACAACTTTTCCTTTTCTTTTTTTTTTGTGTCCGACTCCTCCTCCGCAAACATTGAATTGTTCAGCGAATAAAGGTTCATAACGTGAGGTGATACGAGAACATTTCGGCAATACAACGGTTTTCGGAACCGTGCGAGGATGGACAATTAGTCACAGAACGGCACGTTCTACAGGTTCTGGAATCACAGGAGTACACAATTTAAGTCAATAAAGCACCAACACTACAACTTTTCGTGTCAGGTTTGATAAGCCCTAGGAAAGCAATTGGATAGGAGATAGAAGCGCACGCATGGTTGCAAGCACACACGTATACACCCGCGCGCACACAGACACCCGTGCGCAGAGGTTAGTGACAGTTACCGACGGACAGGTCTATTGGGCATTCGCAGGCGGATATACTCGTACATCAACAATACAAGCTACGTGCGTCAGACAAGCGTCCAGCCCATATGCAGCCATTCCGTTACATCTACGTTGTGGACACAGTGCCACGCATCCAAAATCCCCGACTCGATTCTGCGAGGCACCGCGCCCACACACAAGCATCTCGATCGAGAACGACTGTACTTTACCCACGCCGATCCCGGGAAAGATGCCCACAGGGCATCCGAGGTGCGGCACATGTAGCGGGCGTTATAATGGAGCCAGGATTAGAAGCGGCGTTATACCTCGCGGCGTGCCCGAACGGGGTCCGCCACCGCGTTAGTGCTCAGCGCCGAGAGCGACTTCGTTCCCGACAGGCTTATATCGGTCTTACGCATATACGTCGTCGCGACGGCCACCGGTGAGAGATGTCGGGAGGAGAGCTCGTGAAAGGAGGCGACGGCGGGTTGCGACACAGGCAAGGGTTTCTCGCTCGCCGCAACGCGCGTACGAGGTAGAGGGAAAGTCTTGTAAATGAACAGCGCCTCCGAGGCGGCGATGGTGGCAGCGGTGGGCCTCGGCTCATTACCGACACGCCTTCGCTCGCAAGACCCGCAGGAGGAGGTTGGGGCGGGGAAGGCAATACGTGATTGGAAGGGTAAGGAACGCGCAGGCCCGCGCGAGATGGGCAGCGAAAGGAGTGTCGTTATGCGCGCCGCGTGCCTGCCCGAGCTGCGATTGCGCGCGTGCGTTCGGGTTCGTGTGTGTGTCTTAAGAGTGAGCGGAGTGTGTGCCGGGAAAAAACGCGTGTTCGTGCGTACGCGTAGGGTGATTGAGGCGCGGCCGTTTGGGTGGCGAGGCAGTGCGTCCCTAACTCCATTCCGGACCACTAGTCGCCGTCGGTGGTGGTTCGGACTTTGGCCGGCGCCAATTACATCCAGACGCACGCCCGGCGCGCCTCGCGCCGTCACGTAACAAACCGCTTCGAGCGCCGCGCGATGAGGCGTCCTTTTAATTTTTCTTTTCTTTCTTTCTTGCTTTTTTTTTTTGTCCATCAGATTGTATCTTTTCCCACACGCACTACGCGGCTGGTCCAAGGTTTGCCCTGGTGAATACATAGAAACCCCGACAGTGGCACTGCGCGTGTTTGTTACTATGATTCGTTCTCGACGCTTTTTTTTTACCTGGCTCCGAGAAAGTGCCGAGGCGATACGAGGAAGCGGCGAGCTCGGTATTCCTAATTTCCCAGTGGTTGAAGCATTTTGCGGTTGCGAAATTGAGTAAGGATAGCGCGCTGTCGCTTTTAAGCGAAGCTTTATAGGCTCACAAGTTTCGGCGGTGGTGGTGGTGTCACGCTCAAAAGTGGGCCGATATTGGTAATTGTACAGAAATGGTCCGAGTTCAACGGCACATACCAGGGACAAAGAGAGAGAGAGAGAGAAGGATAGAAAGAGAGAGAGAGAGAATGAAAAAGCCACCAGCCCTTCCCCTGTCGAGAAAATGGGGGTAAGCAAAGGTTGTCGTGTGTGTACTTGACCTACTACTTTCCCTTTCCTACTACTTTTCGTTCCCTTTCGTGATACTTTTGTTTCCCTTTCGTGCAATTTTTTCTTCGTTGCGTTGTACGTTTCCTTCCCTCGATGCATGCATTTAATAAACGTTTATGTTTTATTACCGTGACAAGTCGTGAGCTTTACGTTACCCTGGCGAAGGTCAGATACACACACGACAAGCTTCGCTTATCCCCATTTTCTCGACAGGGGAAGGGCTGGTGAATTTTTAACTGGCCGGGCATACCTGAGAAAGGCAGCGTGACATTGGGAAGCATAGGTGCATGTGAAACTGCAAGCTTTAAGCGGTGATGCCATCCTACTACTTCAGACGCATGAGCATAACGTCTAAATCATTAGGGCGTTAGGAACGACGGCACGTTTGCAGCTGCACTGTCTTCCATTTCACTCTCACTACAAAATGCATATACGATCCTGACGAGCCCGTGCTACGAGGATACATGCATTCAGTCAGCGAGTCTTCATTTATTTGGAGGCTCTTGACTCATATATATATATATATATATATATATATATATATATATATATATATATATATATATATACTGTAGTTGACTTGAAACTTGCCTTGACATTACTGTGCTTGAAATCCACTGTGCATGTCGTTGTTTGGTTTGGTTTGCTTTTCCTTTTATGATGGCGCATACCCACTGCGGGGGATTGTTCTGCGCCTTCTTCATTCTTTAACGAGCGTTCGAATGAACAAATCTACGAAGGCGTTCAAATGAGCACTAGGGAAAAGCGATGATTCGCAATAAATGGATAAATGCAATATCCTTGACAGATGTCTTCTCAAAGTGAGCAAAGCGTGACCATGATCACGCTTTGATAAGCAGAGGCGGGCTATAAGTTTCCTTCGCCGTTGTTAAGTAGAGACTAATCTTATAGACTGCCCATAAGTGACATTGCTGTTTTGTCTTCTACATGCATTGTGCTTCTCTTTAACAATCTGATTTCGCAGTGGTGTTGTCCTCAGGTATATATGCAGAGACTTGTGTGGATTCCTTCAATCCTGTGTAACGAGTGAACGTCCTATATTTACTGGAGTCTGCTTTTGGTTCTTATGCCCGTAGATGAGACAATCCTTTCGCGCTTGCATTCGTGTGTGTGTCGGGCTTTTTTGATGATTTCATCTTTCTTTTGCTTCTTTTATTAGAGTACAAGTGAGGAATTTGGGATTTCGGAAATAGCCGGCTTTGATGTAGCCTACATTCGCATGCTTCTACATCTAAATAAAGAATGCAGCAACTGAGTTACTTGCGTCGTCACAGAACGCCCTGAAAGACCGATAACGACGCTCCGTTCGATCAATTTCTACATTACTCTGCGATCTCAAAGGTTGCGGCAGAGATTGGCTGAGGCTAGTAAACTGAGTTTTCTTAAAAAAAAAAAACGATGTTTAATTTGTATTTATGAGATGATAGTGGTTGTATGATGCCCAAGAAAAAAAATGTGGGCAGCTTGCACTAGTGGTGCAAGGCTGGAGTAAACAGCGGAGCTGGTGATCGGCCTAGCTTTTCTTCGAGGTTTTACTAGGCTTGGCTAAGTTTTGCTAGGAAATGCCAAGTGCTGCTAGGCACGGTATTCCGAATCGGCTCGCCGCCGACGCGCAGATTCTCGCTTGGCCGCGCGACGCGCTTCAAGATGAGCGGCTTCTTCTTCGGGTGTCCGGATCTTCTTTGGCTCGCCTCATGTCAAGGCTACATCTACTCGCCACAGAGTCAACGAGAGTTCTGCCAGCCGTCGCGGCGGCTCCGAGCTTTATCTCCCCAGGTGATGTCACGGCCAAGCTGCGCCTCCACACTTTCCGGGGCGTGGCTGGTCGAAACCTGCCGAGCCGCCGTCAGAGGCGCCTGGTGCAGTCACGGATACCGCGCGCAGTTCGGCGCGAACGCGGGTAAACGGGGAAACGCGGACGGCGTCGCCAGCAGCTCTGCGCGTTGCCTCGTTGGTGCTGCTACAATTTCTTTCTCTCTCTGTCGCTCTCATTTTCTCCTTCTCTCTCCCGAGCATAGCACGCGCCTCGCACATGCTCTCCTTCCCTCTCCTTAACGTCCCATGTCAAGGCAACATGTGCACGGCACGGAGAGGAGGCGAAGCACACGCCGCTCCGCGAGGTAGTTGCTAGGCAACGCGTGGTGATGTCATCGCCAGGAGCGGTTTTTGTTCGCACTACGCGGCGCAACCAAGAGCTTAAACAACTTCGCTGTTAAAAGTCAGGGAAATTTCACAAGAAACAATAAAAAAAAAAAAAGCTTAGTGGTTGGCGGTGACGGAGACAACGCAGGTGCACCCGCGGAACGCGATCGCCTCACCAGCTACAACAACCTTACGAAATCATTCTATCTCGAAAGAAGAACCTTCCCCATCCCTCATCAGAAGCTAAACCGAGCACAGGCAACCACCCTTCGCCTGTTACAGACAAACACGTACCCCTCACTAACACGTTACCACAGGATCTACCCAGACACCTACCCTAGTAACATTTGCAAGATCTGTAAGACTCAGGCAGCATCGCTTCCCCACATGCTATATGAATGTAAATACCAGTATCCGACAAATACCGTGACCCTCTCGTCGAGATGACACGCCGCCCTGCGCAGCTACCACCTTGACGACCAACTCTGGGCTACCCAGCAAGCCTGCGAGGCGGCGAAGAGGCAAGACCTCGATGTCCCCACGTGGGAGGCCTAGGCCCAGCCAACTAAACTGCTGGTTTGAATAAATGTTTGTTCCTCCTCCTCCTTGGGGGAAGATGTAAGCACTGGAGATGCACAAGTTCATCCCTCCAATGTCGAAAAAAGTGCTTGCCGCTATCTTCCTAATTAATTTTCAATAAATTGCGCCGCCAGTTATTTAAAGAAGTCTTCTCTTTCGGCAAGCTACCGGCTTGGTTTGCGGAACGCGTTCCGGGGAGACCAACAAAGGCACTCCGCGAAAAAAAAAGAAGAAAAAAAAAGCATGTTTGTCTTCTTCTATCTGACCGCTATCGAATCCACAATAAGCGACTACACAGAACGGGCGTGTACTCCAGTGAAGAAGCGGCCTGCTGTCCACCTTTGGACGCAGTCGCCTCAGCTCGACCGTTTCGTTCCTTCTCGTCTGTTCTTTCTTTTCTTTTTTTTCTTCTCGTACTCGCCCTGAATTGTTTACTTGTTATAGGTCGGTACACCGATCGTGGAAGGAGCCGCTGCCAGCGATTCAAGTGCCCGGAGCGACGACGCCCAAAGCGAAGCAACGGTTCATCGACTTCGGCAAGCTGGCATATTCCTCGCGTATATACATAAATGAACAAACACTGAAGCTCACCACTGTCTCAGCCACTCAGACGTCATTCCATTCCTCAGTTCTCTCCCTTCTCCTCAACTTTTCACAACGTCCACCCACTCCGTTTCATTTTTCTGCATACATATGCGAACGCCTCATTCAATCCTCTTTCCATGAGTTCTTGTTGATTTCTTCTTTTTGTTTCGTACTTCTGGCGCACCCCGGGCGAAAAGTTCTTGTGAAGGAAAACATGTCGGATCCAGATGTTTGATCTGCCGGCTTTTCGGAAATGGATCGAGATATTGCGTAGCGTGGTTTGTTGCATTGCGCGGGCGCGCTAACGCCAGACTCGAGAAAGCTCTGGCACGCCCGAAGACATTTTCCCGGGACGTGCCGAATCGTGCATACCGCGAGGAAAATGTACACGAACAAAGTGCGCATAAGACACGGCCGAGAAAGAGTAAGGTTGCATCGGACACATTTCGAATTGGCCGTATCAGTCTTTTCGCATCGAACAGCTGTCGAGGTCATCGGCCAGTAAAAAGAACGAACAAACGAAGCCGATCGGTGTTCAAGTGGGCTGCATTCGCGATATTTATTTCTTCTTTACGAAGACTATAGTGTGGCGTCCTTCGAGTTGTCGCGAGTTGTTAGTCGTGAGAGAGACAGTGAGTAATTGGTTTTTTTTAACACGAAAGTGTTTTATTCCGGGGTCCACCAAGACTTCACTGACGTATTTCCGTCACGGAAATACGTCATAGAACATAATACAAAGAAAGAAACCAGAAGAAAAAGTTCCACAAACATGCAAAATTTGGGAATCGAACCCACGACCTCTCGGTCCGCGACGATAGATCGCCGAGCGTTTAACCCATTGCGCCACAAACGCATTCGCAGAGAGCTACACAGACGCGCCTTATATATCTAACACTCCTCCGTGTACCCGCGCTCTTGCTCGGGGCGGTGCCGCCGCCTATGAGCAGAAAAGAGAAGTACTGCATTATGACACTAAAGCCCGGGATACATGGAGCGAACTTACTCGACGAACTTCACGCGTCAAGTAACGACGCGGCGACACGACGCAGGATGTTTGCTGTGTTGCAATACATGCGGCGAACGCCGCCGCGCGTTGGCCGCCGTGTTGGCGGCGGTCCCGGCCGCCCGCTTCGAACTGAATTTGGCGTTGTCCTTGTAGAATTCACTTAGTTGGAAGCAAATGACTGCGTAAACGGCTTTCGCTTAGTCTCAGGCCGCTTCGACGACAGAGTATTATGGATAACCTTGAGTAGTTTTCGAGATCGCTTCTCGTTTCGAACGCGTCTAAGCCTAGCGAAAGAAATATCCGATGCCAACGCCATCTATCGGGGAAGTCGGGAGATAGGCATGACGACAGCATGTGGCCTCTGAGATCAGAAGATTTCTGTTGAAGGTTGTTGTAGAGAGCTTGCACTGCTTGTCTGTTTCCTCGCAGATCAGCGGATATGGGATGTACAAATACAACGCGATTCCTGAGAGATCATACTAGGAACTACTCAATCGGTGCAGAGACATGCAGACACGGCAACACCAACGCGATTGCAGACGACGCGAAAAGGCGCGCGCGCGCGAAACACCAGCATGCATTGCGACCGGAACTAGTGCCTCCTGATTGGCTGTCGTCCACCGCTGCGCGCTAGACGCTTCCGGCGGCGGCGTTCGCCCGACGAAAATGTTTGGACAGGCAGATCGGCTGCGGACGGCAAATTTCTTGACGCCGGCCGTCGGACGTTCGCCGCCCGACGAAGTTCTTCGCTCGGACGCCGGTTATTCGCTCCATGTATTCCGGCCTTAACGCGCACCGACAGTGAACGCTTCGGTGGTCTCAGTACTACGACGCCTCGATGCCAGCATTCGAAGGGACGCTGGCATCAAGAAGCACTACCAACGCCACCTAGGTGGCGTTCACCGTACTCAGCACAGCGGAGCGTGGCCTCCGCAATTAGCTCTGAAAATGTTTCTGAAGTTGATCGCGGAGGCTGCAATTACGACGCGCTGTACGCGCTGATTTGACTCGGTGACGATTCAGTTACGTGCTTTGTCTTGCGCGTTGTATTAGTGTGTCAGTTACGTGCTTCGTCTTTCGCGTTGTGCTAGCGTGTGCAGCGTAGTGCAGCTTCCATATGCACGACGGTTGCTCATGGTCATCGACGTTGGTAGTCGTGATGGAGGAGACGTGCCACCAGGCGTCAGCGTGGGTGCATCAACGCCTAAGGGCGCTTTAGCCACAAAACACCAATAGACATTATATATCAATGTGCAATAAACATTACACTACTTCTGTGAAGACACGTTTCACTTTCGTGTTCTATACCGATTCCTATATAAGAGGGATCAACCACATTTTTAACACGAAAGTGTTTTATTCCGGGGTCCACCAAGACTTCACTGACGTATTTCCGTGACGGAAATACGTCAGTGAAGTCTACAAAGAAACATAATACAAAGAAAGAAACCAGAAGAAAAAGTTCCACAAACATGCAAAATTTGGGAATCGAACCCACGACCTCTCGGTCCGCGACGATAGATCGCCGAGCGTTTAACCCATTGCGCCACAAACGCATTCGCAGAGAGCTACACAGACGCGCCTTATATATCTAACACTCCTCCGTGTACCCGCGCTCTTGCTCGGGGCGGTGCCGCCGCCTATGAGCAGAAAAGAGAAGTACTGCATTATGACACTAAAGCCCGGGATACATGGAGCGAACTTACTCGACGAACTTCACGCGTCAAGTAACGACGCGGCGACACGACGCAGGATGTTTGCTGTGTTGCAATACATGCGGCGAACGCCGCCGCGCGTTGGCCGCCGTGTTGGCGGCGGTCCCGGCCGCCCGCTTCGAACTGAATTTGGCGTTGTCCTTGTAGAATTCACTTAGTTGGAAGCAAATGACTGCGTAAACGGCTTTCGCTTAGTCTCAGGCCGCTTCGACGACAGAGTATTATGGATAACCTTGAGTAGTTTTCGAGATCGCTTCTCGTTTCGAACGCGTCTAAGCCTAGCGAAAGAAATATCCGATGCCAACGCCATCTATCGGGGAAGTCGGGAGATAGGCATGACGACAGCATGTGGCCTCTGAGATCAGAAGATTTCTGTTGAAGGTTGTTGTAGAGAGCTTGCACTGCTTGTCTGTTTCCTCGCAGATCAGCGGATATGGGATGTACAAATACAACGCGATTCCTGAGAGATCATACTAGGAACTACTCAATCGGTGCAGAGACATGCAGACACGGCAACACCAACGCGATTGCAGACGACGCGAAAAGGCGCGCGCGCGCGAAACACCAGCATGCATTGCGACCGGAACTAGTGCCTCCTGATTGGCTGTCGTCCACCGCTGCGCGCTAGACGCTTCCGGCGGCGGCGTTCGCCCGACGAAAATGTTTGGACAGGCAGATCGGCTGCGGACGGCAAATTCTTGACGCCGGCCGTCGGACGTTCGCCGCCCGACGAAGTTCTTCGCTCGGACGCCGGTTATTCGCTCCATGTATTCCGGCCTTAACGCGCACCGACAGTGAACGCTTCGGTGGTCTCAGTACTACGACGCCTCGATGCCAGCATTCGAAGGGACGCTGGCATCAAGAAGCACTACCAACGCCACCTAGGTGGCGTTCACCGTACTCAGCACAGCGGAGCGTGGCCTCCGCAATTAGCTCTGAAAATGTTTCTGAAGTTGATCGCGGAGGCTGCAATTACGACGCGCTGTACGCGCTGATTTGACTCGGTGACGATTCAGTTACGTGCTTTGTCTTGCGCGTTGTATTAGTGTGTCAGTTACGTGCTTCGTCTTTCGCGTTGTGCTAGCGTGTGCAGCGTAGTGCAGCTTCCATATGCACGACGGTTGCTCATGGTCATCGACGTTGGTAGTCGTGATGGAGGAGACGTGCCACCAGGCGTCAGCGTGGGTGCATCAACGCCTAAGGGCGCTTTAGCCACAAAACACCAATAGACATTATATATCAATGTGCAATAAACATTACACTACTTCTGTGAAGACACGTTTCACTTTCGTGTTCTATACCGATTCCTATATAAGAGGGATCAACCACATTTTTTTTTCTTTGCTTTTATGTAGAATTGGGAGACATGAAGGCAAGTTTGCTCGGGATTTCTCTTTCCGACTGAAACTGCACTGTACTTAACTGTCAGTTCAGAAATACATGTTCTAGCCATGTACAAAATTCTCAAACAAAGTACATAAGGTAAGAAGCTGAATACCAGGTAAAAATTTGCTGATTAAATTTTTAATTATCCAATTATTTTTTAGTTTTCTTTTGAGCTAATTTTTAATAAAGACGCTGAATCACTCGAATTCACTTTCTCAGAAGAGCTCTAAATGTCAAAATTTCAGAAGTATCTATAGAGTTCAAAGAGCTAAATAAATTGTAAATTGAACGCATATGCTAGATGTGTACAGTGAACACCAGTTAAAGTATCTTGAAAAATATCTTGAGAAGTGGTAGAGAATATAACCACAAGGTATTTAGGTTAAAGTGATAAATACTACTTTGAAAAAGTATTTGTTTGCGAAAATGCGAACCTACTTAAAATTAGTGTTCTTTCCTTGGCACTTGATGCACTCCTTTAAAATTATACGTCAGAATGTCATTGTTACCATTATTGTCATTGCTGATCGTGTGTTTCATAGGACAAAGATGACGACATAATCATCATCATCATCATCATCATTATCATCATCATCAACAACAACAACAAAACAACAACAAAACAACAACAACAACAACAACAACAGCACGATTTCGCCGCCCCCTGTATAGGGCGGTGCTCAAGAGTAAAAAAAAGCGATTTTGTCGCTAAAGAATCTGTTTGCTTCGTGTGCGCCGAAACTTCGTTTACACTGAAGAGTTCGGAGAGAATGTTGGGCGATTAACTTTGTTCAAGAGTCCAAGAACTCTGTCCCTTTCTTGCGAGTTAATTGGATCTAACTTTGAGTGCTCGCGGAAGAACAAAAAAGAGCAATAAACAAAAGAAGACAGGACAAGTTGCCACGTTGAAAGAACGTGGATCGCTCCATATAGGCTACTGCTGCCATGGATTATGCGCTCAGTCGGATAAAGCGAATAGAATGACGTTTTGCGCGTTCGAAACGATTCCGTAACGAGATTCTTCGTCTCTCTCTCCGAGTGGCTTGGGTACGTCACAGATTTTATGAAACAGGTACGTGGAGGGAGCGATGGGGCTTGAATTTTGAGATCTAACGGGAAATACGGTTGGCCGGCGTTCGCGTTTCTAATTAAAAGCAGCACTATAGACAGCAACACACAAAAACCACGTGACATGCGCAGAACAGAGTGCCGACTATGAATCGAAATATTGAACGACCAAACCAGTAAGATATACATGCGGAGGAAAAATAGCCTATGTGTGCAACTCATGGAAAACAACCTCAGCCCGTCGAAAACCGAGCCAAACTTTCTGCTCTGAATTTCTATAGCTCGTCGTGAACCGGCAGTACCGTGATAAGGATGAGTATGAAAAAGCTTTTCTGCCCCTTCATCCTTAGAAGCGCCCAGCGAATCGTCACATTCAAAGATCTGTAGCCCAGGACGGCTGCTCGATAATCCAAAACCCTTTTGCTTGTCCGTGTTTCTCTGAGCTGTCAGGCTCATTTTTGCAGAGCTCTACATATAGAATATACAAGGCATAAAGCTATCCACTGAAGCACATCTTTGTACAGGTTCATTTCGTGGCATATTAGATGTCATCAGACGCGGCCACCGAACTCGTTAATGTCGAGATGACAACTGAAAACCCTGTAAAGCTGAAAGCGCGCATGTCTATATTCACTTATCCTCACTTAAGACGCGTCGACGGAAGCCGAGTCAACCTAAGCGCGTGCCCGCTTCCGTCCAGTGAAACTCGCTCCTTAATAACCAAACACTCTTCCGGCGACTCCCAGCTCGTTGGCCTACTCAGCGGCTTTTTGGCACGACGTCGGCGCCTTGCGGGAAAAGCGCCGGTGTCGCTGCTCGGCGCACGTGTCGTGGCTTTGGGAAGGGATTTGTCAGCGCCGCCGCCAAATAGCTCGACCGTAGCCAGCGACCTCCCGAATCTCCGCCACCTTCCACCGCGTCTTTCTCTCGCCTTCTTCCTCCACCGCTCGTTCTTCGTCACGAACACCGACGCCGCATGTGTTACACGGCTGTCACACCTAGTAATGAACAGCGCGTGAGGCGGGCGAAGGGATTAAGTTTCCATTACAGGGACCGAGCTCGCGGTTACTAGGCGATGACTCGTCGACCCTTCTTCCTTTCCCGCCCCCACTGATTTCTCTTCTCTCGAAGCGGCGCATGGCGCTGGATTCGCGCCCGGCTTCTTTCTCGGCTTCGGGTACATCTACCTGCCTCCTAGAAGCGAGCTTCACTGCGCGCCTGAGCACGGCAGATGAGCACCTCGCGCCGTCGGTAATATCACAGGGCGCGCGCATGCACCCCTCTCTCCTTCTCCTGGTGGCGCGCCGGATCCGGAGACAGGTTCGTAATTACCGCGGTCACAGGAAGAAGGCGCCATCGCTGATTCGCGTTTTTCACGCGACACGCGGAGCGGGCTGGCCTGTGCTCGCGGAAGGCTTAAGAGACGCCGCCAAATTTTGTTCAAACTTCACTTTTGCTTTTTCCTGGCTTACCCCGTCGCCATATTTCGTGCTCTGTCTCTCGTCGTCCCCTGCAGAGTTGGGGTGTGTGCGTGGGTGCGCGGCATCGTGAAAGAAATGCATAAAGAGCAGGAAAAAAAAAAAAAAAGAGCAGACGACATCATCCGCCTTTGAGAGAGCAGAAGACTGAGCAGGCGCCGAAAATTTTGTTCTAGACCACTCTTGAGACTTACTTTATTTGTGTCTTTGTTTTTGTCTTTCACCGGTATTTTCTTGTGTAATCCTTCATCGTTTACTGCAAAACGAAAGGGTGGCTGTATGCGATTACGGAATGTTATAAAGTAAGGAAAAGGGGGTTGTTGCTTGCGCTGAGGCGTTTCTCCTCTTATACTTTCATTAATTTCTCTTGTGCTGCGGATTCCACCTCCATCCGCAAATTATGCTAGCTTGCGGGCTTATCTTGCAAACAAAACAAAACTTCGTGCCTTAAATGAGAAAAAAAAAGAAAGAAAGTTCCAATGGAAAGTGTGGCCGAAGGCACAGTCGCACAGTTTCTTTTGGCACGGAAATAGAAGTTTCAGCCACTTCCTATACACGTGGCAGTAACACCGCATCTTTCGTCT
Organism: Dermacentor silvarum; assembly: GCF_013339745.2. NCBI lineage: Eukaryota > Metazoa > Arthropoda > Arachnida > Ixodida > Ixodidae > Dermacentor > Dermacentor silvarum. Next base: position 214,082,818 of record NC_051156.1, on the reverse strand, counting down.
TCGTTACCTGATACCCATTACTTCCGCGCCTCCCCCTCCTCTCCTCTTAGCTCTTCTTGTCACGCGCGCGGTTCATTTCCGCGCGAAATGCCGGAGCAGATTCTAATCTGCTCTGTGCTCCGATGACGTCACACAAAAGCACGCACGCACGCACGCACGCACGCACACGCACACGACCTATAACCATGTAATGCAGAAAGAAGCACACCAGAACTTGCGTCACAGAAAAGCGGCACTATTTTTTGGAAATGCCAACAAAGCTGACATT